>NC_026160.1:174031-226723 GCF_000512975.1 Sesamum indicum | reverse complement strand
GGGGGCGGTGGGTGGGTGGGGGGGGGGGGGGGGCATTTAGATTCCTATTCACGGACGATTACCTAATCTTGTTGTCAAGCATCAAAGCCAGCTATGAGATGTATTCAGGGCATCCTTGACACATACGAGAAGGCATCAGGACAACAAATTAACTTACAAATATCATCAATGGTGTTCAGTCGAGATACATCATCGGAATTGCATGGAGAATTGGCTCTCTACTGGGACTCCAGAGATCTATTCCTCTTATAAAAAGTATTTGGGATTCTCTTATGTAGTGGTACGGAGGAAGAAAAATTCTTTCAATGATTGAGAGGTCGAGTTTGGTCGAGGGCCGATGGATAGAAAAAGAAGTTCCTATCACAAGCATGTAAAGAAATCTTGATCACGGCAATCATCCAAGTAATTCCATCGTACAATATGAGCTAATTCAAAATTCCCAACTCTCTTATTAAGGAATTTGATAGTATCTCTGCTAATTTGTTTTGCAACAGCTTAGAAAAATTTAAAATTCACTAGATTGCCTGGACTAAGATTTATACGGAGAAAAAAGAGGGGGAGGTATGGGTTTCATAATTTACGTGCTTCCAATCTTTCTATGCTAGCTAAACTAGGATGGCGTATTTTACATAACCCGAATTAGCTTCTTAGAAAAATTCTTAGAGCTAGGTACTTTCAAAAAGCTAGGTACTTTCGAAGAAGTGACTTCTTTCATGCTAAGATGGGGTACAATCCCTCTTTCACATAGCATAGTATTCTGAATTCCAGGCCAATCCTTGAAGTAGGCATTTGATGGCGGGTTGGAGATGAAAAATCTGTAAAAGTGCGGGTGACAAGTGACTGCCGAGACGGTCTACTTTCAAGCCGATTTTGCTACCTCTCAGAAACTCAAGTCATCTCCATGTTCCTGACTTGATTGGTCCTGTTACCATGCTTTGCAACTCTAAACTGCTCAACAGTCTTTTTCGGAAGGATGATGTGGATTTCATTAAAGATATCCCCCTTGGCTAAAACTCAACACCTGATATTCAAATTTGACACTACAACAATCCGACTGCTTTATTGTATAATTTACATATCATAACGCCTATCGCCTTTTTGGTCAAGACAGTAGCTACAACTCAAGTCAAGTGCTTTGGAATGCATAACTGGTCAGCGATATGGAGTGCACATGTGCCTAATTGATTCAAAGTTTTCCTCTAGAGGGCTGCAAGGAGGCGATTCCAAGGACAACCAACCTTATTCAACGAAAATGTGATTTGAGTCTAACGGAATGCTCCTTTGCATAGAATTCCTAGGCTCTTGCAAATCTATCATGGTGTACGATCAGTCAATGGAGTGGCAGCTTGAAGGAAAGGATTTGGAATGTCAGGAAGGGGTTAGAAACACCATGATTTCAAGTCATTTACTAGATGCTCTGGAACCGAAGGAACAAGTTAGGTATGGAACAATGTAACAACAACCCCTTTGTTTCAGTTCTCTCGGCCTGAAGTTTACTCAATAATTTTGAAAATTGTGTTTCCCATACAAAGCATCCAAGTCAATCTCCAGCCAGAGTGTGGTCTCCACCTGAGGAGGGATTTTTTACGATCAACTTTGATGCTGCAATTGCCTCTAATTCTAGCTCTGCGAGGCTTGGTGTTATTGCACGGGATCATGGGGGACGATGCATTGCATGGCGCATAGCTGCGTACATGGGTGTCATGACTCCTGAGCATGACGACGCAAACGTAGCTCGCCTCTCAATTGACCTTTGCTACCAACAAACTCCAAGCTATCAAAGTTAGCAAAACAATGAAGGAGATTGCATCCAAGTTATCCACAAACTTCAAGTGCCCTCGATTGGTCTTTCAGTAGTTGGTCCTGTCACCTCGGATTTCCATATTAATGCTCTTAGTTTTGATTTTTGCTCTTTCAAACACGTTATGTATTCTGCTAACCAAACTGCACATTGTTTTGCTAAGGGAAAAATACAATTTACTCCTTCGTGATATGAGAAATGAACAAAATTTTTATTGAAAAATAAAATAGCAAATTATCCCTGTATTTTGAAAAATGAAGCAAATTATCGTCTCCTCTTATCTAAACCATTGATAAGGGATAATTTGCTTCATTTCTTGAAACACAGGAGAGTAAGTTGCTAATTCTTTTTTTATAAGGGGGTATTTGTTCATTTCACATATAAAAAAGGAGTAAATTGCATTTAACTCGTTTTGCTAAAGCAACCCTTACTTCACAAAAGAAATTGCACAACTCAATGACAATATTTTAATTTAGTGGTTAAAGTTGAAAATTTCATGTATGAAAATAAAATTATAAGTTTAAATCCCACCAAATATAATGTAGTAATAATAATGTAATTACAATTACCTTTCATAAGGTCTGACATAATTACAATACATTCTCGTTATTTGAAAAATTATGAATACCTCCTAAGTTTAATATCCGCCTAACAACGAACCGATTTTGTTAGTCTCCATTACATTTTCATCTAAATTTATGGTGAATTGACCAAAAATACCCTTTTATATTATAAACTATAATTTTTTAAAAAAATAAAATATTTCTATGGACTAATATGCCTTATCTATTATTTATTTTACCCACACTCATAATCTTTTTTCTATTTTTTCAAATATCTAAAAAAAAGTTTCAACAAGGGTAAAGTAGTACATTTCATTGTCTAAAGGTTGCTTAATTAATTATTTTTAATTTAAAAATGGTATTTGTAATTTTTCAATTAATGAAAAACATTCGTAATTATGTCAAATTTCATGAGAAATACCTGTAATTTATCTTAGGAATAATTATATTTACACCCGTTGACTTATGATCTATTTACACAAATCAACCCTATTCTTCTACATAATAACATAAACTACCCCTAATAGATAAAAAATGGAGATAATTTATGTAATGATGCTAATATTTTTAAGGAGGGTGTATGTAATTTTTAAAAAAAATGAGAAATAATTTGTATAAGTGATAATGATATTTTAATGAACATACGTGTAATTTCAAATCCGAGGCAATATACTATAACAATATAATTATCATTTTAATAGAAATATTTCACACAATTCGGCGCCCCAAAAAAATGGCGCAATCGAAGTTGGAACCATGATTTCACTTTTCATTTCGAAGTGCTTATACCAGTTCCCTCCACTCCAAAAATTTCAGTTTTGGCTTTCCACCCAAAACCCAGCCGCCAAACACAACAAATTCCGAGTCCCTCCATTTCACCAATTCACAGTCAAGAATTCAGTTCTCAATCTTCCCCATTCCCATACAAAACTTGAAAACAATTCCTAATTCCTACACTTCCCTCCAAACACCCCACCTGTATATAAAGTCTTCTCATGTCCCAAACACCAACCAAGATTGTATCATATACACCTCCATTGCCACCTCTCTCTTTCTCCACAGTGCATCATCAATGGAGGTGAAATCTGCTGTGTCGGAGCATGACAACAAGGAGAACATCCCACCATTCTTTGCACCTCAGAAGTTCCAGTGTACAGTGATGAAGAAGATCAGTGTGGGCAGGAGGCCTTTAAGGGATGTTACTCATCTCTACAAGGGAGCAAATCATAAGCTGCAGTCCCCTGCTTTAGCCTGTGGTGTTTCGAGCAGTCGAAAGCGGAAGTTGGCTGACAGTAGCTTCGAGAGCAAGTTCTGCTCGAAGATTTTGAGAAGAGAGTTTAGATAGATAGAGAGATGGATGGATAGTGAAAGATTGAGTTCTATAGCCCTTATACTATATATTTTTTGTTTTTGATAGAAAGAAAATGAGGTTGCAGCGATTCTTTATTGGTGCTTCTACTGATTTTATAACAAGAGAGGGTTGAAGATTTGATTTTACATGAGTTGTGTGGTTTCCACTTGCTTAATTTTTTGTGTTTTCCGTTAATTTGTTGAATTTTCTTTAATGGGCAGTTGAAAAATTTTGCTGCCATTTATTTATATGTTTTTGGGTAAATTACAGCTACATATTTTAAAATTTGACATAATTATGAATATCTTCTTATTATTTGAAAAATTATAATACTTCTTTTAAATGAAAAATAATTATGTGACACCTAAATAGTTAGGTGGAAATTATAACTATAAGCTTGTTGAATTTTTTTTAAAGATTTCAAAAATTATATAAATAAAAATAAAGGTTGGTAAAGTAAATAATTTATTGGACATATTAGTTTGTAAGAGGGTGAATAGGAATTTACTCCCTGTGATATTGAAAATGAGTACATTACTTCCTTATAAAAAAAAATATAGCAATTTACTTTCCTATACTTTTTAAAATGAAACAATTTACATCCTTATATAGGGAGGTAAATTTCTTCATTTTAAAAAACATAAGAAGGTAAATTGTTGTATTTTAAAAAATATAGGGAGATAAATCGCTATTTGTTTTTTCATAAGAGGGTAATTTGCTCATTTACGATATCACAAGGGGGTTGCTTGCTCTTTTTCAGTTTGTAAAACTATTTTTGAAAATTTTAAAAATATATATAAAATTATAATTTATAATTCAAAAAATATTTTGGTCTTACCATAAAAATTAGATGAAAAATTAATGGTAACAGAATGCACAGTAGTTGTTCTACGAAATTAAAAAATTATGAGAATATTTATATTTTCCCAAACAATAAAGATAAATTTGAAATTATACAAAAATTTAAGGTGGAAGGGAAGCCCTTTGCCCGTATCCATGAGGGGGATGTCATGAAGTTCCTCTAGGAAAACATCATTTGCCAATACGACATCTCCTATAATTGATCTAAGACAATGGTCAAAGTTCCAAGGACATAAGATTCATGACTGGTGCATGAAACTTCGTATCAAGCAAAGATTTACCTTTGTTGAGCAAATAGAAGTTACAAACCGAATATATAGGATAAAAAGAAAACTAGACTAGGTAGGAAGGAACTTTGTCGAAGAGCTATTCAATGTTCTTTGAGCTTATCACACAATCGTAGGTCATCTATTGGGGGAACCCTTTCACCTTAGTATACAGGACTAACAAGGTCATTCTGACAAAAGTCGAGATGCTAATCTACCGAGTAGAGCACGACACGGTAAAAGACAACACTTATCGCCTTAAGCAAAATTTAGACTTCATTGACGAAGTCTGAAGAAGGTTTTTCCCCACATGCAACATTACAAAAGTCTACTCAAGAATGCTAACTAGAAACGGGGTATGATAGAAAACACATAGCAAGTAGAAATATACCTAGATGGTCCTCTAGAAACACCCATCTCTGACTCAACTAGCAATACGATATGAGCCCCTCACATACCAACCCCTTGCAATCATAGTGGTCGGCGTTCAACTTAGCTAGGAGGTCCCTTAAATCGGCTTGTCTTGCCGCATAGAAGACTTCTTGATGGCAGGGAGATCCACCCTCCAATTGTAAGTGAAATCCCATTAAACAGGAAACACCACAAAAAGTAGCCCCCCTTTCCAATTCTCAGGGGGATTGGGGGCTAGAAGAAAATTAACCCTGTATCTAGGATAGAAATGAAAAGGCCGAATTTCGGATTTTTCAACTGAAAAAGGAGTGGAAGTTCCTCTACGATTACCTCCACATTATAACTTAAAACTATGGCATGACCAGCCATAAGACGAAAAGAGTTGTTGGTAACTAGTTTACAGGCACCCCAAAGGCACGACAACTTCAGCATTGAAAGAATCGATACAAGATGGGACATCAAATAAATCTTTTTATGATCAAATTATTCTTATAAATTTTCATACTTTAATGCATGTGAGAAGTTATATTTTCACCATTATAATGGTAGTTTAGTTATGAAAGATTTGTTTGAGTTGCAATAAGTTAATAATAAGTCAATCGAGGGTAAATATCGATTTTTTATTCAGCTTTTTTTTCGTTAACATCAACAAATTTAGTGAATTTTGACTAATTGAGAGACCAATTTGTTAGACTAAAACAAACCTTAGGTGTATTCAATGTAATTTTTCAAATGAGAAGGGGTTTTTCGTATAATTACACTAAATCTCGATAGAGGAGGGTGTACTTATTCCAAAAATAAATTTGAAGAATTGAAATGATTGTAAATGCAAATTTAAGAATCAATTATAATACTACCTTTAAAAACCTTCTAAATTTATCCAAGAAATTAAAACGTTAGTATCTGTGGCCATCAGGTGATGCCATGGGACAAATTTTCGTCATCAAAAGATCACCTGATAGAGTCAAATAAGTGAGTCTTCTCTAACTAGTGACGAGGTGACCATTATGATTATATATATACTATATAGTAAACTAAAAATTCGTGATTGTGGATGGGACAAACATCCATGCACCAACAAAGATTCTTATTAGAGAGGGGATCATCGTAATTGGATGATGTGAATTTCCAAGATTCTGGTCCTGGCCCTTTGTGGATTCATTCTTCCGATGATAGGGCACTAAAGTAGCCGAAAAGCAACAAATATAAAGCACTACGAGGTGGGAGTTTTGGTGCTTATGTAATGCACTAGACTTTGTTATGTTTGTCAAAGACTCCACTATCCTTTGAAAATTGAAGATAGTACTATTCTGCTACTACAATCAAATTTTGTATAGATGACATTGTTTTCACCACAAAGATGGAAACGAAAAGGTTTATTAATTTGGCTTCCAAATGTGGCTTTGCTGCAATCCCAATTTTAAGTTTGCTGCAATCCCAATTTTAAGTTAGTGCTTATGCTTTGATGGGAATTTAATGTATAATTGGATTTGATCAAATTTAAATTAGTTAAATAATAAATATAATATATTTACGATATGATTGATGCATAATTTAAAATGAGTTGTTCAGTTATATGTAAAGTGTCTCACACTTGTCGTGCGATTGATTGGATTCGATTTAAGTAAATTTTAGGGATCAGAGCCGACACAATTATTATCAAGAAGTATTTTTCTTTGGAGTTTTGAGTTTTGAATTTTTTTTCAATTCACCTACTTTACTTGTTTGAAAATTATGATTTGAAATTAAGTATAAATGATGTTTGTAGCTAAATGATCAATAATGAATAAGCGGGGTAATTTAATGAGCAATACAAATGTGATTGGAAACTTCAATGATTTGTAATACTTTAATGAGTGGAGTTTTATTTGTAATTGTATATTTAATCAACTTGTTATTTGTTTGATAGTATTGTAATATTGATTTTGTTTAAATTTATGATTGGTTAAGCAATAACTTGTGTCTTTTTCTAGAATAGTTTGTTTCAGTTCTTGTCCATGTGAATAATAACAAATTGGATTGATTCAAATTTAAGATAATTTTATGATAGTCAAAATATAATTTAATATTTGTATAAAATATATAATTATTATTGATTAACTCAATGAAATATTTTATTCACAATTGAAAAGAAAAAAATTAGGGGTCAAGTTGGTATGTCCTTCTCTTGTGGGTTTTGGACTGGGGCGGGTCTCGGGGCCACCCCAACTCTCCCATACCCTCACTGTTGGCAAACCTAGTCAAATCAAATTTGTGCAAGAAATTTTCATATTTTCATTTGTCTTTGGATGCATTATATGTGAAAGACAATCAATTAGCTATACAGATAGCTCAATGATTTTTTACAAGGGAAAATACATTGAACATGCTCAAAAGGACCAAAAAATGCCCTTTAAAAATAGAAAATTCTCCAAACACTCCAAGGGTCCACATCCTTTTTACTAGGTTTGGTCACACTCGACTTGCCTGATTCAGCGACCCGCCTTATTAACCATTGATTTGGAGCTCATCCAATGCCACTTTTGTTGATACGTGGCCTGTACGGACTCTAATGTATAAGCTTCTATAAATATATGAAGGGTCAATTTCACAGGTATGCATTTATTACTATAAGATCGCACCTTGTGACCCTTATAACCTCAAAGCCTAAACTAACTTAAGCTTCCTAATGACCCTCAGCTAACCTAATGCTTTGTATACAGACCAACCTTACTTATTCAGTTCGAGATACTCATCAAGACCCGTACTCCAAGTAATCGCCAAGTCACCACTAGGTTTCCGCCAGCTCACCACCAGGTGACATAGTACCTCAAATTAAATCAATTGGTATTGTCTGTGGGAACAACTTGAATACTATCGACCAGTCATGTGAAGGCACACAAGGAGACTCTAGGGGAAATAGAAGATCATTGTCGTTTGAAAGGACACTATACTGAAAGAAAATGATGATAAATCAAATAGTTCACATTTCTAAGTGGGAGTTACAATGCATGTTGTTTGAGGTAAGCAGGTGATCTGGGTCGAAATCTACGCAACATCCTTGGTCAAGCGAGCTGATCTTCCAAGCGGTTCGAGGTCGCTACCTCTCCCAAACTAGTGATCGGGCCCTGAGAAAAGAAACAGATCGTTAGGCCTGTTGGGGTGGCCCCCAAGTAAGACCCTCTGATGCTTAAGTCAGTGTTTGGTTCTGAGATCGTAAAAGTAGGTCGCTAGCGACCTGAAAGTAAAATATGGTGAAGATAGCGTACCATTAATACACTGACTGGGGGTATTTATAGAGTGAAGCTGGGGGGGTCTGGCGGATCCAATGCACGTCTGCCACGTGTCTCGGGCGCGACCCGACCCGATTAAAAAGGCATGGATCCTGCTGGTAAACTTATAATTTTGTGCCCTCTCGGGGGCAAAGTTGTTATTTTGCGATAATTTAGGATTTTTACCCATATCATTACTCCCCTACTTTTCTTAGTGTGAGCAGCATGCTAAGGGAAGTCGAAAAGTCTGTCGATCTCAGCCTTTAGATCATCACTTGCCACCTCAGCATCCGACCGTTGGTCCTAGCGCGAATCTCCATGAACTTACCCCTATAAATAAGCGGTGGTCTAGCTGCATTTGTGCCGTTCATTCGCGATCCAAGTCTCTAAGTGCGACCTCGCTTCTCTATGCGATGTGATTAGGCTTTTAAGACCAGGTACTTCTACGATCTCTTTCTTAAATTATGTGTTCTGAGTCTAGTAGTTCTGGTAGCTCGTCTGATAGTTTGTCTAGTAGATCATCTAGTAGTTCGTCTGCGACCTCCCATATGCCCTTAGCTCATAAAAATCAGATCGAGCTTATGCTCAAATACTCCATCATAAGGTCTTAATGATGCAAAGCCACAACAAAACGCGAGATTGAGCTGCTTATAAGTAGGTGATCTCGTCCTCAAAAGTGAAGGTCCTAAAGTATGTGGGGAAGCTCGACGCTAATTAGGAAGGGTCTTACAAGGTGGTTAAGGTCTGAAGCAAGGAACATACAGGCTGCAAGGGTGGATTTACTACGCCCCTGGAGTATACAAAATCTGAAGTATTCTACCCATAAAACTGTGGAGGATCGGGATAGAGTACACACCTTTTGTGAAACTGCCTAAAATTCTTTTTTGTATTAGCAACTTTATGCATATTGATGTGATCATGATAACCCCTATTCTGTAGTTGAAATGACAAGCAGATAGGTCTTTCACCTATTTCTTTTACAAAAATACATGGAAGGCTCATACCACTAATCATGAAGCCAAAATCTGTAAAAGATTAAGGTCGCGAGGCTACTCCACACTACAATGGTCAAGTTAAATAATTTATGAAATATTATGCAAGTAAAACCACCTCCAAGAGGTCGAGATTATCAAAATAACAATCTGTAAAGCATTCAAGTTAAAGCCCATCCTCAAGAGGTTGAGGTCACCAAATAAGCAATCTGTGTTGACGTGTGGCAAGTACAACTCTAATTATTACCACGTCGTATAATATATGGAGGATCCATTTTATAGGTATGCATTAATTACTCCCAAATCGTTTTGTGACCCATACAACCTTAATCCCTAAATTAACTTAAACTTAGTAGGACTTTAGCTAAGGTCATTTTGTGTGCATATCAATCTTACTGATCAAGAAAGAGACACTCATCGAGACTCATAATCTAGGTAATCATCAAGTTATCACTAGGTCACCATCAAATCATTACCAGGTCGCTGCGGACCTTAACTTTGATCAAATTTTGAAAATTGATATTTAATCCTAACACTAAGAAATTGGCGTTTATTGTATTACTATTATTATTTAGGTTTTTCCCCTCTTTATAAAAAGCCTCTTTTGTTTTTTGTTTTACACTATCCTAAATATGCAAAACCATATATAAAGTCGTGGGCACAATTGTAGTTTAGTTTTGTAATTCTAGTTATTTGGCACTATAGTCTTGTAATTTTTTACGATTATAAAATGGTCCGTTAGCTTTTTTAATTTCGTAATTTTAGAACAAAGCTACCAAAAAGTTCAAAGTTGACCAGATATTTCTTTCTAGCCAATTTTGAATTTCTAGCTAATTTAATACTAAAATCACAAAGTTAAACAATTTTACAACTACAATAAATTATAGAATTAAAATGCCAAAAAAAAACTTAATTATAAAACAAAAAAAATACAATTAAACTTGAAATCATGATAACAAGATTTTGGAAAGGTCGAAAACTTTTTAAGCATAAAGTACTCTCACATCGTGACCCTTCGATTGCTTGACGGGAGAAATTGTGAGCTGCTTCATCGCAAGGTGCCCTTTGAGCCTTCGAACAATGAATATGGTTAAGAAGGCCAAAATCTGCTGAGTAGACAAACACTTGTGCAAGAATTAAAAATGGAGATTCAGAGTTAGAAGAATCTTTTCATTTTCAAGGTGTACTAGGTAACATGTGCGGGCGCAATGTTCTGTTCTTATAAAAATGAGAGATTATTATACCTAATGCTCCTCACAATTATTACTTCCTTAATATTTGATCTAATTATGTATGAAATTTTGTGATTTGAAAAAATTGTATCTAATATCCTTGATATGTGTTTTCGTTCAACAACTAGATTCATCTGTTAGTAAAATTTCATGGAATTTGCTAACATCAACAAAAATGTTGAGTGAAAATCTATATTTACTCCAATTGTGTTACAAATTTATTTTAGGTCAAACAAATTTTTCCTCATCAAATTACTTTTGAAAGGGTCGGGCAAAAATGTACCTCCACACAAACATTAGTGTGGGAAGTTCTATAGAGTAGTTTGGTTAGAAAAAAATTGTTTGGCCTATAACAAGTCATTAACAAATCAATTGTCGGGCAAATATGGATTTCATTCAGTTATTTTGTGTGTAGATATAAGCTAATTCCGTGAATTTCGACAAACAGATACATCTTTTTGTACGACATAAACAAATTTTAAGATTATTAGATCTAATTTCTCGTACCACATGAGATTTTCATGTAATTAGGTCAAACCTCATTTAGGACGGTCTAATTTATCCTTATAAAAATGAAACAGATAAAGCTCAAACCTGACGACATTGGCTGCATTTCATTATACTTGTGACATTAACTAGGAACGTGATTAGAGCAAAAGTGTATGAATAAACAAATAAAACAGGATGGAGAAAATACACGTTGTCGGGGCATTAATCTAGAGAGACTCGACGTCTATATATACCTTTGCCCTATGAAATCTGTATTTCCATCTCCCTAAGTACGTACTAACCAGAGTACAATGTGGAGCTGCAAACTCTTCTTGTTCTTCATGTTACTGTCAACAATTGTACTGGGACTCGAAGCACGTCCTCAGAAACCCTTTTTCGGACAGAGAATGAGTATGACGGAATCCTTTCGAGAAATGTTCCAGAAAAAGATATTACTCGAGAAGGATTATAACGGTGACTCCGGCGTTGATGCTTACAAGCCCAGCCGGTATAGTCCAGGGGGACCTGACCCTCGCCATCACTAGCTAGAATGTCCCAAAAATGTCATAAATTCTTCAAATTTCTGTCTCATTTCCGTGTTTTCATGTTATATGATCAGTTGTGTCCAGTTCCAAACACTATATATGATGTAAATGCAGAAAGTTTTAATGTATGGATTGGTCTTTTTCGCCGTACGTAGAGGTTGATTACATGCTGTGCAGAGTTGTAAAGCATTGGTGCTTTTTAATGGTAGATAAGTCCATATGCAAAGAGAAGGGTAAGGATCTCCTAGCGTACATCAACATCACATACTGATGTCAGCATTTTTTTTTGTTAAGAATCATAATAGCAGGGACAAGGTCCATAAATAAAGATTTTCAAAAAGGTTTAGGTGAAATTTTTTAAAAGGTAAAATTATAATTCCGGTCTCATTAGATAGAGTCATTATTACTTTTGGTCTTCTACTTTATGGGATCGACATTTCTAATCCCAAAATTCTAAACTTTTGATATTATTGGTTCTGCACCTTTAAGTGTTAGCGGAAACTATTAGTCAACGATTGTTAACTTAACCAATGAATATCAAAATTTTATTATATGCCTCTATATTTTCCTAAAAAGGCTAAAATGATTCTGTATTTGAAAAAAAATCTCTTTATGCAATCAATTTGACTAAAATACCTTTCTTGATTTTCTAAAATCACCCTTCTTTATTTTTTTTATTTTGAGATTTTTCTTTAATTTTTCTCACTCCTAAAAATGAATAATTATTTTCTTCAATATAATTTACCCCCTATCTTAATGGAAAAGTGCAAAAGAACTACTGTGAAAAAATAAAGTGCAATTCACCCTCTTGTGATACTAAAAATGATGCAATTTACTCCTCCTCTAAAGGAACGTAAATTACGTTATTTTTTAAATTATACTTTATTTTTTTTATAAAAAGTTTTTTGTACTTTTTTATTAATACAGAGGTAATTGTATTTAACACATAACTAAATATAATGTTCTATTATATATGTTGCCGTATGAATTCAAATTTCCGTTCTCAATAGTTTAATAGTCGGAGATAGATCCTCAGTATCTTCTGTCGGATTATCTTTGACTGCTGCATGAGACGATTAGCAATTTTTACTGCAGCCACTCATCAATCCGGCGTGATCCACAACCTAATTTCTTCCACCCGAAAGCTTCACGTTCCAGATAACTCTGATGGAAAAAACATCAAACACCATAGGCACCTGCACCTGCTCCACGACCCCGCAAAAATCCGTTCACTCGATGAAGCAAAATCTTTCCACGCTTTCGTCATCACTTCGGGCTCATTTCCGACCCAGGAACCCGTTTTCCTCTACAACAATCTTGTCTCCAAGTACGCGTCCTTCGGCAAAATTCACATGGCTCGCCGGTTGTTCGACGAAATGCCTCAACGGAATGCTGTTTCGTATAGTTCCATGATAAGTTGTTACAGTCGAGATGGATTTCCGAAGGAGGCTTTGGGACTGTTCTCCGAAATGAGGAAGTGTGATTTTAAGCCGACAGAGTTTACGTTTGGCGGTTTGTTATCGTGTCAGTCGTTGGGTGTATTAGAAGGAATGCAGTTGCAGGCGTTGATTGAAAAGATTGGGTTGCTTTACGTAGACGCTTTTGCTGGAACTGCGTTGTTGGGAATGTACGCGAGACATGGATGTTTAGATGAAGCTCTTGGAATGTTTGAATTCATGCCTAAAAAGAACTTGGTAACGTGGAATAGCATGATACATGTGTTTGGTCAGATGGGTTATATAGAAGATTGCATTTTTATGTTATCTGAGCTGATGAGAAGCCGAGTTTGGATGTCCGAATACACATTCATCAGTGTTTTTACTAGCTTAGAGGAATTTGATATACAATTGGGCGAGCAAATACATGGGTTAGTGATAAAGTTTGGTTTTGATGCCGTAGCTTCAGTGTGCAACTGTCTGATTAATATGTATGCAAAGTCTGGCGCCACATGCTTGGCAGAGAAAATGTTTGAGAATGCTCCTGTTAAGGATATAGTGTCATGGAACACTGTGATTGGAGCAATGGCAAACAGTGATAAACCAGCCAAAACACTTGATATCTTCCTGAAGATGTGTATGACTGGATTATCACCTAATGAAGTAACATTTGCAAATCTGCTCAACTCTTGTTCAAGAGTGCACATTTTATCATATGGGGAATACATCCATGCCAAGATGATTAAGAAAAGATTTGAGTCTGATATGTACACTGGGAGTGCTTTGGTTAATCTTTATGCAAAGTTTGATAAGGTACAAGAAGCATCTATTTGTTTTGCTGGCATAACTCAGAAAAATTTGGTTTCTTGGAACTCATTGATGCTGGCGTACTCGAACAGGGATTCTTTTTCTGTCAGGTTGCTTCAGGAGATGATTCACTCAGGATATTACCCAAATGGAGTGTCATTTTCTATTGTTATTAAATCATCATCAAAAGCAGAGTTGCTACAACTTCACGCACTGACAATAAAAATGGGATACCATGAAAATGATTATGTGTCAAGCTCTCTTATAAGCTCATATGCTAGAAATGGTTTGGTGTCCGATGCCTTGATCTTTGTTGGTTCTAGTAGTAACAAGCTTCCTGTTGTTTCTTCTAATATTATTGCATGGATTTATAACCAAACAGGACATTTTGAAAAAACTCAAGAATTATATGCTGCAGTGGAGAATCCAGACACTATATCTTGGAATATTTTGATTGCAGCTTGTTCCCGGAATGGTGATTATAAAGAGACTTTTGAACTTTTCGGTCACATGCGTGCATCTGAACTCTGTCCAGACAATTATACTTTTGTTAGCCTCTTCAATGTCTGTACCAAATTGTGTAACCTTGCTCTGGGCAGTTCTCTTCATGGTCTTATTGTGAAGACTGATTTTAAGTTGTGTGACACATTTGTCTGCAACACAATGATTGACATGTATGGAAAATGTGGAAGCCTTCAGAGTTCAGTTAAAATCTTTAATGAGATGACGAAGAAGAACATTATTTCTTGGACAGTCCTTGTATCAGCCCTTGGACTGCATGGCCATGCAAATGAAGCATTACAAAAATTCAGGGAGATGGAGCGAATGGGCATCAAGCCAGATAAGGTTGCTTTTCTGTCTGTTCTTTCTGCTTGTAGGCATGTTGGATTGGTGAAACAGGGAATGGATCTCTTTAGCCAAATGAAACCAATGTATGGGATCGAACCAGATATAGATCATTATCTCCTTGTTGTCGATCTATTGACCGGACACGGGCATATTAAAGAAGCTGAGCAACTCATTTTGAGAATGCCTATTCCGCCAAATGCACTGATATGGCGTAGTTTCCTTGACGGCTGTAAGAAACAAAGGACCAAAGAAAGTCTTGCTCTTGCAGTATAAACCCTAAATATATGCTACAAGAGTATTTGTGTACAACTGATCACTTGCTTGGATTAATTACTGACTGTTGAATTTGAAGTCAAGTGAACGTTCATCTGAGTACTTATCTGCATGATATTGAATGGTTATGTCACGTCGTTTCATTTTTCCAACAAGACACAAAGATATCTTGGAGGAGAGAGCAGTGATGATATGGACCTATAAACATGTCTCTGACACCCTCAGGCTAAGTAGTTTTTTCTCTGGTGGAACACTAGTATCTGATAAATGTAAGTTTCAATACTAAAGAGGGTACAATAAACAACTAGCTCCAATCCAATCTACCAAGCAATTTTTCAAATTCTATATAACACGGACAATTGCGAACTCAATTTCAATCCCTTTCGTAGTATCCTACATCGCAGCAGCTGTTCCAGGACAAGTCCTGTTAGCACTGCCGACGGCCGACTTTCATTCGATTCCTCTTCCACCATATGTGATACACCAACACGATCGGTAGCCTACATTCAAGAGATCTGCAAGCCTCTCCACTGTCGAGCTATCCAGCAGATTCCGTGATTCCAGTCAGTAGGATGTGGCCATTGCAACTGAATCTCAATTCGAAGGAGAGCAACACATTGTCTAGAATACCTACATGCAAAGAATAAATACCCACAGTGTAATCCTGAAGATAGGATTGTTTAGATAAATACAAATTAAATTTAGTTTTTAATAATGGATGAGATTTCTAATCAATAAGATTTTTTCTCAACAACAAAAAAATTCAAAATTATTATTTGGTTAAAATTGACTTAATTGTGGTTCAATCGTCATTTTTTTATACATATATATGATAGATTGGTACACAAATAAATTCCAGAAAGAATATTTTAAGAAGAAGAAATTGTTATTGAAAGATCTAAATGGTAAAATAATTATTTAACTGGATTAAAATTAAAACTTATTTCATCATACATTCCAAGAGAGTGGTCGATGTAAGTTTGGAACAACAAATGAAGGCCTAAAAATTATATGATTAAAAGTAAAATAAATGATAGTAATAAGATAAATAATATTTTCTGGAAAAAATAATATAAAATCCTCTTAAATTTGAATTTATTCAAGAAAATATAAATTGAATTAGTATATATCAAGATCCGGAAGATAGAATTTTGTATGCATAAGTACTAATTTTGAAAATAAATATTGTATAGATGATTTTGTATAAGATTATAAACACAAAACAAAATTTTAACTTTAAATAGATGAAATTCTCTAACCAATTAAACTTTTTTAGAAATTAAAAAATTCAAAAATACCGCAAAAAAGGTATGTGGTCAAAATTGAACTAAGTTAGTCAAACAACATTTTGCTATATATATATATAGAAGTTTAGGTGAGCACCCTTAACTTTATTATCTTCTCTAATATCCTTCCCTCTCCAGGTCTGTGTTCAAGACACTTATAACCCACTATTTGTAATTTGTATTCTTAAATTATCATGTAAAGATTATTGCTATTTTCCCATTCAGCATGGCTCTATATAAAGGACTTGTTGCATGTGTTTGGCTACCTTCAAATTGCAGTGAAAAATGGCTTCCTTGTCTATAACTAGAGTCTTGATAGCTCTTTTGGTTGCATTTTGTGTATTTCCCATGATCATGTCTTCTCGTGTTCTTACGCACAACGAATTTGGAGATAGCCGGGCACTATTTCACAAACTTGGGTTCGATCTCTCGGAAGAGGAAGTACCCGTGCGCAAGAATGTAGCCGTGGATAGTGGCTCATTGTTCAGAGAGGTACCTGGTGGACCGGATCCTCGCCATCACTCGGGACCAGTACCGTGCGCAAGAATGTAGCCGTGGATAGAGGCTCATCGTTCAGAGAGGTACCTGGTGGACCGGATCCTCGCCATCACTCGGGACCAGTACCCGTGCGCAAGAATGTAGCCGTGGATAGAGGCTCATCGTTTAGAGAGGTACCTGGTGGACCGGATCCTCGCCATCACTCGGGACCACCACGGAATGTGCCTTTGCTGTAGTAACCTATCTTGGGGCAAGAATGAATATGTACATGTAATAATAAAAGTAGTGGTTGAGAAAACAGAAAAGCTAGCATGGTTGTTATGTTAGAAACTTTGAATTATCTATGGGAAGAGAGTTTATAGATTTAAAGTGGTAGTATTGATTTTATTGCACCAAGTTCTTATAATGCTAAAAATTCCCTTCAACTTCCCAACTTATGTTAAATTAGCTATTTAATCGAGTTTCTTTATAAAATTAATACATGTACTAAAAAATTAAATTAATATCCTTGCTCTATACCAAATAGAGTTCAATTCTCTTTTTCGCTAACAATCCTCCTTCTCTTGTATTCTTCTTGAACAAGATACAAATTAAGAACAAAGATTAATCTAAATACACGGATTGGTAGTGTGTTTTAGATTTCTTTTACGGATCTAGTTACATCTAGCACTGAGATTAGGTCTCATTGGATATCATGGTATAAAATGCATGGTATATATAATTATTTGTAGGCAGTTCATATTTGATATAAATATATATTATTGTTTATTAGATAAATAATGGGATGATAAAAAAGCCCAACGAAGTTGTCTCTATGGTTTTATTTTATTGTTGGGTGATGCATGCCTCTTTGATTCAACCTCTCTATCATTTTTTAGTCTTGAAATAATAATGATTTTTATGTCTCTCCTTAAGTATTGTCCCAACTTTTGATTGGTGCTTCTATTTTAAGTTGTAATTAGGGGTGAGATTTTAAATATAAGTAGGAGATGAAGGCCCGTAGAGAGGTCCATAGGATGGAGCCCATGCAAATCCATAGAGAGACCCATTGGAAGGAACCCATGATGGAGAGCTAAAGAACAAAGAGATATTACAAAGGTCTATTAACTTGATACTGGATTTTATGAAAATTTTATAATAGTGTAGGGTATGCCCCTAGTAAGACCATTAAACCACTACGGGCTCAGCGATTGAAGTTTGTGATCATTCAACAACTAGGCTTTCATTTGCATGTGATGTGTTTGGACTGCATTTATTTGAATATTTGATGTTTATCACATCCAAAATCCCTAAGAGATGAGGTCTCGGTAGTTCATAAAATAAACTCTCAATTGGATGGTCCAAGTTAATATTAGGACCATTAATGGATTAATAGTCAAAAGATTTTGATTAAATCCAAGCCTTCTACCCATAACAACGTAGTTCAGACGCTACTTCCAACCGTTCGTGGTCTCACGAGTCATGGCATATTTGGAATGAACGAAAGCTACGCTATTGTCGTGAACGGATGAAAATATACTCTTTTTTTTTCGTGTCTCGTAGGTTGTTGGGGCCAACAGTTGAGATATTCATTTGGTTGATGGGTTGGGCCTAAAACTAAGTAGCGTAATTTGCTTGGAGTCATTGTAATCATGTGGAAAGGCAAGGCAAAATATCTTACGGATCTCATTGGATGAGAGTGGTATTGGTTCCAAAAAGCAATTTTCATGTGAATTGTAAAAATGGGGATAGAGAATTGTGTTTGTGGACTCCAAGCCCAGTAGAATATGGTTTCTCAAAAATCCCACTTTAGAGTGGTGGGCTTTTTTGAAGAAATAGTAGAAGCGGTTAATGACTAAAAATCAAGCCTTAACTTGAATTAATGTCATAAACATCTATTAATTTTCTATTTTACATTTGATATAGATGTCTAACATTCAATGTGGTGATTCTTGAGACTAACAAGTTCAACAGAACAAACTCAAGATGCACAGTAGGTCGGGTTGGGCTAACCCAACTTAGGACTGAATTAAATCAATAAAAATTAAGTTGATTCAGCCCAGGCCCGCTTGGGACCAAGCCGATCCTGGGCTGGTCCTAGGAATCAATACCTAGGACCAGCCTAGAGGCCCAAGACCCAACTTAGGACTGAATTAAATCAATAAAAATTAAGTTGATTCAGCCCAGGCCCGCTTGGGACCAAGCCGATCCTGGGCTGGTCCTAGGAATCAATACCTAGGACCAGCCTAGCCCAAAGGCCCAAGACCACTTAGTCTTAGACCGGGCCTATTGGTCATTTTCTTTTATAAGTTTATTATATATTCTTAACTATTATTTTTTTATATATTTTTTTTGTGTGATTTAATTTATTATTTATTTATTTCATAAGATAATTATAAATTTAAGTGATTATTTGTAAGAATACCTCAATATTATAAAAATAAAAAGATAAAGAACAACCACATCCGAGCCTGGTTCGGGCTTCAATCGGGTTGTTCCATGGGCTAGGCCTGGGTTTAAAAATAGACCTAAAATACCGTCCCAAGATCGGCCATGAACAGTAGTAGGCCGGCCCGATCCACTGTCCACCTTGAGAATGAATTATAACGATTGGATGTGAAATTTTAGAATTGTCCTAGATTTCGAAAAGCAGACTTATGTTTGGATAAGCATCTTCCTCGAGCTTTACTGGGGGGTCCATGCTAAAGAACTTTTAACATTCGAGAAGTGGAATGATGAAAATCGAAAATCACACAATATCAACTGGCCTCAATGACAAATTAGGTCTAGAATCAGTACAATAGGCTCGATGATGTCGCGTCAATGATGCTCTGCATGAAAGAATGCTATGCGGTTCCGGATCGACAAGTAAGAGATGTTGCAGTGAAAGCATTACTTGACACCATGATGACTAAAGAGTCCTTTGTACAAGAGTACGGGATCAAGATATTTTCCCTTATGGAAAAACTAAAGGACCTTCAAGCTGCGCTTGAGAAAGAAACATATAGTCACATGATTTTTTGGTCTTTTCCTCCCTCTTACGATCCGTTCATCATAAACTACAACATAAATGGGTTTGAGAAGTCCATCCACAAGCTGATCAACATATTAGTTCAATTTTAGGCGATGGTTAAGAAGTCAGAGCCAACAATCATGTTGGAGAGGATTCGAACTCGAAGGCGTAAAGTGAGAGTACTGGATGCTGGTTTTGGAAGATGGGTCGGGACAAGTGCCACTGCAAGCGCTTTGAGAACTCCTGTTGCCCTGGTAGGCATGGAAAAAGGAAAGATGAAGGTTGTTCAGCAGCTAAGGAAGACAAATGATGTCTGCATTCATTGCCAAAAAAATAGGCATTGGAAGAGGGAGTGTCTCAAGTTCCTCTCCATCCTAGGTATATTTTGTTTTGAGGATAACATGAATACTGACTCTACTTTTTAGGTATTGGATACCTGTTACGGAGCTCACATCTACAATGGTTTGCAGGTGATAAAGAGAAGTAGAAGGCTAAAATGAAAGGAGTCCTAAAGTGAGGCGATAAGTCACAATTATGTATCTAGCATGACCAAAATATTGTTTCCGTTGTTAGGTAATTGTGATTTAAAATTTCGATCCATAAAGTTGATTTGATTGACGAAAAAATGGTTCATCTTGTGTGCTAAGTCATTTGCATAATTGTTTTCACAATATCCCACTTAATCACGTAATTATGACTGATCAAAGCAAACGATAGAAATGAGTACTCAAGAATAAACTCATAAATCTGGCATGCAAGGTTTGTTCACATTTCTCTAAAGAAATGTTATATATTGAATAAAATTTAAATAGATGTGCAAGTATTTAATTAACTAAATTCAGTTTAAATTGATTAAAGGCTTAAAACATACTGGGTAAATACCTTACTTGGTCTCTTAAGTTTGTATTTAAATTATAGTTTAGTCCATTATCTTCACTTTCTCGCATTAGTGTCCTAAACTTTTGGTTTTTGCTTCAAATCAATCCTTTTCTTTTCTTTTTTTTTATCATTTTTTGGTGAAAATCTAGTCGAAATTTGAAATAGTTTTGCTTTTTTCCACTTAATATCTTAAATCTAAAAAATATCACATTGGTCCTTATTTTGGACAACTAAAAGTAATGTAGCTTCAGAAGTGTTGATTGATACATGTTGGCTAATGGCAAAGTTCAGCCCAAGTTAACCTAAACAATCAACACCTACACACCCTAACAGCAACAAGCTAAGAAGCTACCAATCCAATCAGCCCAAACTCAATTACTTTTATGCTCCTGCATCTATCAAGAGAGGGAAAAATCATATTTTGCGTGCGGTTTAAAGATGAGAATGATACATCTGGAGGGATAAGGACACATGTAAATATCCTATAACAAAGTTATAAAAAGTTATCATAGCTAAGAAATTAAGTTCATAAAATCTTACAAAAATATAAGTTTTCATGCTAAACTATGAAATTTTTGCAAATATTAAGTTATTGCAGATAAAATTTTGACTAGTATTTTTTTTTTCCTTTTTGCAGATTTTAAACATCCTGTATTCATCACAAAAAAAGTTTCAACTTATAAAACCAACATATGAATGGTAAGAATTGTTGCAATCGAATTGTTCAAATTAATTTTTTTGTCTGAATATTTAGTACAAAGAATTTTTAAAAAAAATCTAACTATAAGTCAAAATTATGAGAATTATGAAAATCATTAAACAAGATTGAAGATTTTATAGTACAAAGAGAGATTAATTATTAGGTAAAGATTTCTGATATCTGCCCTTTTAACATGGCTCTATATAAAGGAATTCCTGCATGAGTTTGCCTACCTTCAAATCGCAGTGAAAAAATGGTTTCCTCGCCTACAACTAGAGTCTTGATAGCTCTCTTGATTGCATTTTGTGTGTTTCCGATGATTGTGTCTTCTCGAGTCATTACGCATGATGAATCCGAAGGTAGCCAGGCACTTTCCCACAAACTTCAATTCGACTTCTCGGTAGAGAAAGTACCCCTGCCCAAGAATGTAGCCATTGATGGAGGCTCATCGTTCAGAGAGGTACCTAGAGGACCGGATCCTCGCCATCACTCGGGACCACCACCCAATGTGCCTCTGCTGTAGTTCCCTATCTTCGGACAAGAATGAATATGTGCATGTAATAATAAAAGTAGTGGTTAAGAAAATAGAAAAGCTAGCATGGTTGTTATGTTAGAAACTTTGAATTATCTATACTACTATAATGGGAAGAAAGTTCATAGATTTAAAGTGGTAGTTTGATTTTATTACACCGAGTTATTATAATGTTAAAAATGTTATTCAACTTCCCAACTCGTGTTAAATTAACTACTTAATTAAGTTCCTTTATAAAATAGATTTCATATAATTGCATGTACTAAAAAATTAAATTAATATCCTCGCTTAATACCAAATAAAATTGAATTCTCTTTTTCCCTAACATTTCTCCATCTCTTGTATTCTTCTTGAACAAGGTACAAATTAAGAACAAAGATTAATCTAAATACATTGATTAACAGTGTGTTTTAGATTTCTTTTGCGGATCTAGTTACATCTAGTAGTGAGATTAGGCCTCACTGGATATCATGGTATATAATGTATGGAATATATAATTATTTGTAGACAGTTCATATTTGATATAAATATGTATTATTATTTATTATATAAATGGAATGATCAGAAAGCCCAATGACCCGTCTCTGGTTCTATTTTATTGTTGGGTGAGGTGTGCCTTTTTGTTTTAACCTCTCTATCGTTAATCTTTAAATAACAATGATTTCTATGTCCCTCCTTAGTACTCTCCCCAACTTTTGATTAGAATTTCTATTTTAAATTGTAATTAGTGTAGTTAGAGGTGAGACTTTTATTTATTTTTTAAATAAATGTAAGCAAGGAGATGGAAGTCCATAAAGAAGTCCATAGAATAGAGCTCATGGAAAACCATAGAGAGGCTCACTGGAAGAAGCCCATGATGGAAAGCATGAAGAACAAAGAGATATTACAAAGGCCTGATAACTTGATAGTGGATTTTATGGAAATTTTGTAATAGCGAAGGGTTTACACCTAGTAAGACCATTAATCCACTGCAGGCTCAGTGGTTTAAGCTTGTGATCATTTAATAAGGTTGTACGAGGCTTTTATTTGCATGCGATGTGTTTGGACAATATTTATTTGAATATTTGATATTGACCCATCCAAAGCACCTAAGAGATGAGGTATTGGTAGTTCTTAAAACAAACTCTCAATTGGACGGTCCAAAGTTAATATTACGGCCATTAATGGATTAATAGTCAAAATATTTTGATTAAATCCAAACTTTCCATCTATCACAATGTAGTGTGGACACTACTTCCACCAATTCGTGGTCTCACGAGTCGTGGCATATTTGAAATGAAAGAAAGCTATGCTATTGTTATGAACATATGAAATATACTGTTTTTTCCATGTCTCATGGATCGTGCGGGCCAATAGTTGAGATATTCATTTGGTTGATGGGTCGGGGCCTAACGCTAAGTACCATAATTTGCTTGGAGTCCTCGTAATCATGTGAAAAGGCAAGGCAAAATATCTTGCAAACCTCACTGGATGAGAATGATATTGGTTATCTCCCCGAAAGTAATTTTCATGTGAATTGTAAAAATGGGGGAATGGAGAATTGTGTTTGTGGACTCTAAGTCTACTAGAAAATAGTTTTTCAAAAATTTCACTTTAGAATGGTAGGCTTTTTGAAAAAATAGTAGAAGCGGTTAATGACTAAAAATCAAGTTTTAACTTAATATTATATACATCTATTAATTTTCTATTTTACATTTGATGTAGATGTCTAACATTCCAACATGATAATTCTTGAGACTAACAAGTTCAACAAAACAAACTTAAGATGCACAGTAGGCCGGGCTGGGCTAACCCAACTCAGGACCGAATTGAATCAATAAAAAATTAAGCTGATTCCGCCCAGGATCACTTGGGACGGGCCGATCCTAGAAATCAATACCTAGGACCACCCCAATCCAATGGCCCAAGACCACCTGATCCTGGATCTGGCTTGCTGGGCTTTTTTCTTTTTTGATTTTATTATATGTTCTTAACTATTACTTTTAATTCTATATATAAATTTTTGTGTGATTTAATTTATTATTTATTTATTTCATAAGATAATTATAAATTTAAGTAATTATTTTCTCAATTGGACGGGTCCATGGGCTAGGCCTGAATCGGGCTTTTTAGGGTTGGTCCATGCTTGTCCTGGACCAGTCTGGGCCACTGTACACCTTGAGAACAAACTATAATGACTGGCTGTGAAACCTTAAAATTATCCTATATTTCGAGAACCAGACTTATATTTTGGATAAGCATCTTCCTCGAGCCTTGTTGGAGGGTCCACACCTGAAGAACGTCTAATGTTCGAGAAGTGGCATGATAAAACTGAAAGGCTCACAACACCAACTAGCCTCAATGACAAATGAGATCTAGAAGCACTACAATAGGCTCGATGATGTCGCGTCAATGATGCTCCGCATGAAAAATTACTATGCGGGTTCCGAACCTGCATATTAGAGATGCTGCAACAAAGGCATTACTTAACACCAAGATGATTAAAAGGGCTTTTGTACAAGAGTATGGGATCAAGATGCTTTCCCTTGTAGAAAAATTAAAGGGCCTTGAAGCTACGCTTGGGAAGAAACATACAGTCACATAATTTCTCGGTGTTGTTCTCCCTTTTATGATTCGTTCATCGTAAACTACAACATGATTAGGTTTGAGAAGTCCATCCACGAGTTGACCAACATATTGGTACAATTTGAGGCAATGGCTAGGAAGAGCTAGCAATCATGTTGGAGCAGGCTTCAACCTCGAAGGCATAAAACGAGAGGGCAGGATGCTAGATGAGGAAGAAGGGTACGGGCAAGTGCCGTTGCAAGCGCTTCGAGTGCTCCTGTTGCTCTGGTGGGCATGGAAAAAAGAAAGAGAAAGGCGGTTCAGTAGCTAAGGAATACAAATGATTTCTGCATCCATTGTCGAAGAAAGGGGCATTGGAAGACGTAGTGTATCAAGCACCTCTCCAGCCCAGGTATATTTTGCTTTTAAGATAACATGAATACCAACTCTACTTTTTAGCTATAGGATACCTGTTGTTGAGCAGGTGATGGAGAGAAGTAGAGGGCTAAGGCAAAAGAAGTCCTAAAGTGAGACGATGAGTTACAATTATATACCTAGCATGACCAAAATCTTGTTTCCATTGTTAGGCAATTGTGATTTCAACTTTTGATTTACAAAGTTGATTTCATTGACGAAAGAATGGTTCTTGTGTGCTAAATCATTTGCATAACTGTTTTCACAATATCCCACTTAATCATTGAATTATGACTGATAAAAACAAATGATAGAAATGGAAACTCAAGAATAAACTCATAAATCTTGCATGCAAGGTTAGGTACATTTCTCCAAAAAAAAAAATGTGATATATTGAATAAAATTTAAATAGATGTGCAAGTATTTAACTAACTAAATTGAATTTAAATAGACTAAAGGCATAAAACATACCGGGTAAATACCTTACTTGGTCTCTTAAGTTTGTATTTAAAATTACTTTAGTCCATTATCTTCACTTTCTCAAATTAGTGTCCTAAACTTTTGGTTTTGCTTCAAATTAGTCCCTTTTTTTTGTTATCATTTTTCGCTGAAAATCTATTCAAAATTTGAAGTCGTTTAGCTTTTTTCACTTAAATACCTTAAATTAATAAAATATCACATTGGTCTTTATTTTGGACAATTAAAAGTAATGTTGCTTCACAGTGCTGATTGATACCGGTTGTCTAATGGCAGTCCAGCCCAAGTTAGCCTAAACAATCAAAACCTACACACTCAACACCAACAAGCCATGAAGCTACCAGTCCAATCAGCCCAGACTCAATTACTTTTATGCCCCTGAACCTATAAGAAGAGGAAAAAATCATATCTTGTGTGTGGTTGAAAGATGAGAACGATACATCTGGAGGGATAAGGACAAAAGATGCGATTATCCATTAACAAAGATATAAAAAGTTATCATAGCTATGAAATTAAGTTCATAAAAGCTTACAAAACTACACATTTTCAAGATAAACTATAAATTTTTGCAAATATTAAGTTATTTGCAAATAAAATTTTGATTTTGATTTTTTTTGACAGATTTTAAACATCCTTTATTCATCACAAAAAACTATCATATGAATAGTAAGAATTGTTGCAAGCGGATTGTTCAAATTAATTTTGTTGTCTGATTGATATTTAGTATAAAGAATTTTTTAATAAAAAACTAGCTATGAGTAAAAATTATGAGAATTATATGATAATCATTAAACAAGATTGAAGATTTTACAGTACAATAAAATTAACTTATTAAATTACTAGTAGAGAATACTCTTAACGTTCCTAGCTTGAATTAGGTCAAGTTTATGTATCATCAGCTCTTAAAACATTATTTAGACTAATATAATGTGTTAATTTTTACTTCAAAATATGTTTTTGTTCATATTTGTAAAATTTTAGAAATTGTTGATAATGTTATTACTATATTAGAATTTATAAACTCGGTTTAGGGAATTCACCCTTACTTTATTATCATTCTATATATGTTCAACATATTTATAATCCACTATTCCTAATTTGTAATGTTAATTATTAGGTAAAGATTTCTGATATCTACCCTTTCAGCATGGCTATATATAAAGGACTTCCTGCATGAGTTTGCCTACCTTCAAATCGCAGTGAAAAAATGACTTCCTCGCCTACAATTAGAGTCTTGATAGCTATCTTGGTTGCAGTTTGTGTGTTTCCCATGACAATGTCTTCTCGTGTCCTTACGCACGACGAATTCGGAGGTAGCCGGGCACTTTTTCACAAATTTGGATTTGATTTCTCGACAAAGGAAGTAGCCCTGCGCAAGAATGTGGCCATGGACGTCGGAGGCTCATCGTTCAGAAAGATACCTACGGGACCGAATCCTCGCCATAACTCAGGACCACCACAAGCGGCGCCTCTAGTGTAGTCCGTATAACTTGGAACAAGAATGCATATGTGCATGTAATAATAAAGAACAACTTGTTTTCGATCGTGTCAATCCAGTGTGTGCATGGTTGTTATGTTTAAATTATGTTTATTAAATGAAATGTAGTGTAATAAGTTCATATATCTAAAGTTGTTGGGCTGTGCTTATTTGGAAAATTTCATAAAATATTTTTAAAGCTTATAAAATTGTTTATATGTGGTTTGGTTTAAATTAAATCTAATGCTTTAAAATTGATAACTTATAAAATATATATATATATATATAAATATTTAGTAAATAAATATAAATACACATATATACATACAATAGAATATATTCATCACCTCATTTTTTCATGTATAAGAAGATAAAATGCTAAACGTTTATGCATAAATTTAAAATATAAAATATAATAAAATAAAGTAATTGGATAAAATAACATGATGGTGCTTATATAATTGAGTATTAGTAATGATAATTTTGTGATTAATTTAAAAAATTATTAAATTTTCAAAATAATTAAGCTAGGAACTCGTTATATTTTTTAAAAAAAATTAATGACAGATTTCATAATTTCTCAACATTTCACCAACATTGTCAGAATGTGGGAAATTACTAGAACTGCTCAGTGAAAAGAAGCAAAAACAAAACAAGAGCAATATTATAACATGGCAATTTTATTACATTTTGTGCTGTTCTCCCAAATTGACCATAGATTTCCCAACTCTGTTATTTCGTTCCATTGCATACACACTCAAAGACCATGTACTTTTTTGTTTTTTGGTTTCAAAGACCATGTATTTCAAACTACAAGCAGTATAACATTCTCGTTAGTTTGTAACCAAGATGGAGTTCGTAGGGTTTCGATAATCACGACAAAGTTTTATGTCATATTTTTAACACAGGAGTTTTTAGCAAATTTTCTATAACGGATTGAGTAATTACGGAATTTTCCCTAATGAATTCAATTTAATCCCCAAGTGTTTCTATTATCTTGTAATTTTTTTTTCGTAGCTATATATTAAACAATTTTCTTGTAGTGCGAGTTTGAGTATTTTTATATACTTTTAAGAATTGCTTGTAACTCTAGTTTACAATTTAAGGTACAAGCTGATCTTCTGTCAGCCGATAATATATTTCAAGCCAAGGCAATTTTGTTTTAAAGTGTTTGAGAAAAATGCAAGTAATTCTTTTGTGAATTATAAATTAGCAAATTATCCCCTTGAAAAATAAAATTTCTGTATCTTTAAAAAGGTAGCAATTTACCCCCTTCGTGTAAATTGTTCATTTTAAAAAAGAAAAATAGAAATAAGTTGCTATTATTTTTTCATAAGGAAATAATTTGTTCATTTATAATATATGCAGATTTTTTTTGTATGAAACTCTAAATTGTTTTCATAAGGTGATGGAAACTTTATATATGTTTATAAATATAAGGAAAAAGCATTATTTTAGTCCGCTAAGTATGCCTAATTTTAATTTTAGTTCGATAACTATGTCCATTTTTGTTTAGGTCCAGTAACTTACGAAATTGCTTCCTTTTAGTATTCTGGCAGATTTTCGGACAATTTTACCCCTATGAGTGCATATGGACTAAAACTGCATTTCAAAAGTTGCATAAGGGTAAAATTGTCCGAAAATCTGTCAGATGATTAAAAGTAAGTAATTTCGTAAGTTACTGGACCTAAATAAAATTGAACATAATTATCAAAATAAAATTAAAATTAAGCATATTTAGTAAACTAAAATAATATTTTTTCCCTAAATATAATGAGACAATATCCCATGACAAGTCAAATTAAAGAAATCCGTACTTCAATAACATCTAAGATAATTTGTCACTCATACATTAAAAAGTAAATTCTAAAGTTATTAAAAACAATATAATAAATGAAAAATTGTTGAACACAGGATAAGAACCGGAAGGTCTTTGTGGTTGTCCACTCAATAATGCTAACTCTCTATATATATATCCTATTATTTCTGGCTGCCCATCATGACAAATGGTGCTCCATAGATTGACAGGATTGCATAGGGCTGCTATTACTGTTTGGCATGACATCTTGATATCAGATAATAATAGAGTCATATATATATATATATATATATGAGAAATATTAATTATTTATAATTGTTCAATAATTATTAATTATTGTTTATGCAAATGCGACCAAATCAGTTTGTTTAATTAAAAAGCATAGCACATACTTTAACAATAATTAAAAATATTTTTAAATTTTATTCATTATAAGTAGAAAATATTTTTTTATACAATGGCTACGTAATTGTTAGTTGCATTACCACAAAAAGATACGTTCAAATCATAAAACTTTCCCAGAATTTAATAATATTTTTTTGGAAGATCAAATTCTTTTGTGGGAATATAAATTGTGGGTAAATTAAAAGGCTTTTTATTATCATTATAAATATTTTTTATTATTTATAAATATTTCTTATGAATTAACGATCTTCTAACAAATTCTCTCGTACAAAATAAACTATCACGAGTATGTACTTTGTTAGTCGATCATGAATTTTATGATATAATTATAATGATTTGGACAATAAGTGGATAATTACAATTCCATCCCTTAAGATTGATGTGATTATACGTCGATCCTTGTAGTATAAAATTTACATCCAGGACGTCCTAAAGTTTGCTTTCTTCTAACAAATAAGTTCTCCATTAATCAAATTCACCAAATTTGCTGATATTAACAAAATAAATTGGATAAAAGTCCATATTTATTTTCAATTGACTTATTAATGATTTATAATATGTTAAATAAATATTTCACGATCAAATTATCCTAATATATCGTCACACATTAATGTATGTGAGGACGTATTCACTGTTCTAGGTTTAGCTTTTAGTTAGAAAAAAATTATTTGCGCAATACGTCAATAATAAGTCAATTGAGGTAAATATCATTTTTTTTTTGCTAATATAAATAAATTCCGTGAGTTAGACCAACGCAAATAATTTATTTGTTAGATGAATGCAAATTTTTCGAAATACTAAATGTAATTATTTAAACTAAAAAGAAATTATATGTAATTACATTAAATTTAAAAATATATATAACTATTTCAACTTCCATAAATTCTAATTTATCCTATAAATCGAGGAAAAGAGCGGATGTTGGTCGGTCTCCATTCAGATTCCTTTGTCCCCACTAAAATTATCCCAAAATGTGGAGAAGATCAAATTGGTCTGCATAATCATGAAGCTGTCTGCTGCTGTTGATAAGACTTTCGTGCACAAGTTTATAGAATCTGACCATATATTTGTAATTTAGTCAAAAGGCACTCCCCCTTTTGTTTTCTAACTCCTTCATTTGTTAATATTCACAAAGAGCAATCATGCGATTGTGTTAATATGAGGGTGAATGGTAATTTATTTATTTTGATTATGCAAATCAATAAATTACCCCCTATAAAAAATATAATAATTTATTTTTTATATTTTTTAAAATGAAGTAATTTATTTTTCTGTCTTGATTTTATAAATAAGTAAATTACCTCCATATGAAAATAAAATAGCAATTTACCATCTGTACTTTTCAAAATGAAAAAATTATTACTTTTTTGTCTAAATAGGTAAATTATTTTATTTTAAAAAACATAGGGATGTAAATTGCTTATGTTTCTTTTGTAAGGAAATATTTTGCACATTTGTAATATCGTAAGGGGGTTGCTTGCATTTTTTCGATTAATATGACGATGATAATTCCATCTCTTCATTTCAACTTATTGTCTCCCCCTCTTTTTTTTTTTTTTTTTTTTGCGTGCGTCTAAATATTTAAAGAAAAGGTACTCTCCTTATAAAAAGTTGGGAAAAAATTCAAAGACCTCCCCTGTAATTTTAGAAATATTCAAAAAAAAAATTATCAAAATTAACGTATCAATTACACCCATGTGATATAAAATAAAGTTAAAAAAAAATTCTAAGACCAAAGTTGGAAGCACATACGGGTTATATAAATATAAAGTTTTATTAATAATAAAATATTAATTTATATGTAAATATATAATTATATTAATATTTTTAATATAATATTTTTTTAATTTAATTAATTAAAAAAATGACGACGACTTCGCTGCAGAGAAGGGCGCGGCGTGGGCGATGGGCATCGCCCTCGACATCTAGGCGACGCCTTGCCGGTGGTGGGGTCGGGGCTCGACAATAGGAGGGCGAGTGAGAGAAAGGGGAAGCCAGTCATGCGGTGGGGAGCGGGTGGGGGTTTGATTATTATTCTTTTAAAATAATAATTTTATTTTTATAAATTATAATATATTTTTTATATATTATAATAATTCATATAATATAATTTTATCCAACATATGATTCAACTCATTTTCTAAAGCCACGTAGGACTAAAAATCCTAAAAAAGATATCCACTTGGCATGCCATGTCATTTTTCGATAAAATATTAAAATTTCAGCAAATGAAAGACTAAATTTCATCAATTTTAAAACTTAATGGATTTAAAAAAAATGACTTAATTATCGAACTAAAATTAATATTCAGCATATTTAACGGACTAAAAAAATAATATTTAACGGACTAAAAAAATTTCTATTCTATATAAAATTTTAATATATTTAATTTTATAGGTATATTTTAATATATATATCTTTCTATATACAAAAATTTCTAAATAATTTTTATATATTATAGATATATCATAGGTATATTTTAATAGGGCTAGGCTGACCAGGTTCGCTATAGCATTTGTTATAGTTAAAAGCTAGTTTTTTGTGTCATTTTTATTTTACCGTAGTTAATAATAGTCATTTATCATAATTTTTACATAACTACTAATATTATAGTCAATAGTAAATTTTTTTTCTAGTGTATGATTGTAGATGCAATAGCTATGAGTTGCTGTAAATAAAGCTAAAATATTAGCTAAAATTATAAATATGATAAATACCTTGGCTAAAATATAATTATTTTGTTATAACTTTTGAAAATATAATTATTTATACGTATATAAGAATCTCGATAGAGAGACGTCGTTTACACGTATTCTTGCAAAATGCCAAGTGCGACTTTGGTCACTGCTTATGTAATCGCATTTTGTGCAGGAGAGTTGCATCCGATATTTAATCATTCGTCCATCACTATCTATGGACGCTATCTCGAGTAATATAATTATTTATTCATATACAATAAAAAAAACTTGTACGATATTTTAAAAAAATATCATTTAATTAATCATAGTAATTTATTTTTCTTATGATACTGAAGTAATATTAAATAATATAACAAATAAAACACAAAAATTCTAAAATATTGAATATGTGAAAATATAACTTTTATTTGTGTTAAATTATTCAAATTATTTGAATATTCTAATATTTACATTAGATGAGAAAAATAAATGAAAAATGAAATTAAGCTTATTAGTACAAGGGTACAATTGCTAAAAACAAAGTTGCATTTCAGGGTGCTAAATATAATTTCTCAAAAAATAAAAGGTCTATATGTATTATATCAAATTTTAGGGGAGGGGAATGTAATTATCCCTAAAAATAAAGTTGAATTTATCTATAAAAAGAAAAGAACTTTTTCTCTCACAAATGGCGGTTATGACACCACAACACCAATTTTTTGATGTTATCCCAATAATACTTCTAAGTTGATTTTTTTTAAGCTTTCTTTCTTTTTTTTTTTTTTTAGAAATATGATGTGTTGGTTTATATATAGTTTTTCTTCTTCATAATATATTTTAAGACGTGAAATATTATTTTTTATATACACGTAAGGATGACGTGCCATGACGGCTAGTTTAATAAAAAAAGTTAAAGCACCTAGACGCATCAGCACCCCATAAAATGCTTCTAACTTTTAATTTAAAAGTGTTGCTTTTTAACAATTTTAAAAACAAAAATTAATATTTCAATTATCTCCAAAGTGCGATTTTATAGTCAAAATCTAAAATACACTTTTTTCAAAACTCTCATAAATACTTCCTTAGCCAGATAGAGACTTTGGATCAGGTTCAAACATATTCTTAAACCCAATCAGCTTTGCCGATCCCAATCAATATTTTAGGTTGAAAATGTCTAACACCTAAACTATAATTTGACATTATAATTAATTATTTCTTAATAGGATGGACAGGATTCGCGCATGAATGTGACTCGACCTGACCCAGTCCAACTGATCAACCCGCTTTGGAAGCCGTTAGATCACCTGACACTCGGACGCCCAAATGTTGCCACGTGGCATCTTCTCATACGCTTCCGTACACTATAAATATTGGTAAATATGAATATTTATGAAAGTACATTTGTTATATTTTTAATTTCACCAACTCTTCTTAGATCGCATTCGACCCCACTTTCTCTAACTTAAACATCAGAAGACATTAGTTGGGGGCCACCCAACAAGCCTAATGTGTGTTCTGTTCTCAAGATCCACTACTAGGAAACTCGAAAGAGGATTCATCGACCCAACCTTAGGATAACGAGGTCCGATGATTCGACCCCAATTGTACGACCTGCATCAATATATATATATATATATATATATATATATATATATATTCGACACACCAACACTGAATTAAAACATTAATTACTAGCTGAGAGGCTGAAAATACTTATTTAATTTCTCGAGGCACACTTTTTTCTTCGATAAAAGGAAAAGCTGCAAGCAGCAAATACAAAGGGAAAAATATTAAGTTATACAAATATTCTTTTTCTAGATACGCAAAAATATAATTAACTAGTTATACCCTTATCAAGATACGAAAATATTCTTATTTTAGAAAAATAAACAGATGAAAAATTATGTTATTCAGATTAATTTCCGAAATATAATAAGGGAAAAAATAAATCAAAATTTAAAATCAAATAACTTATGTCATAAAAATACAAAGGCACGATTAGATATATAAATAATTTAAAATTTTATTATCAATTAATTTTATGTAGAAAATATGTGGATCTTTGGATAAAATATAATAATCATGCATGGAATAAGAGGACGAGTAGGTGGAATTCTTCATATTAATTTGAGCAGTATTTTCTATGCATTCATTTTATACAAATATTTGTAAATGAGTCGAACTCGATAAAATTTTCTATTTTGAGCTCGATCGAATTTTACTTTGAGCTCGGACAGTCGAGCTCGAGCTACAAGTTTATAAGAAAGAGACTCAAGCCCGAGCCCAAATTAAATTTTTTTTTTACCTTTTTACTAAAATTAAAAATATATTATTATAAATATATGATATTAAATATTATCATATTAATTATAAAAATTATTTAAAAAATATATGCTACAATATTTTCATCAAATGTTATGAATATAATATAACTTCATGAATGCTACTATATTGTTATATTTCATTTAATTTTGTATTTGAATAGAAATAATAGGCTAAATTAGAATAATAAGAAAATACTTAAAAGATCATTGACATAGTTAAAGTAGGAGTTCTTAACTATTATTCTTTTCTTGAATAAGCCGATTATAATACCAAATATTAATATTTAATAACTACTAATAACAATAATAATAACAATCACATACTATTCATCAATATCAGATAATCATATATAATCAATACCTCTATTATTAAAGTAGAAACATCCCACACATTGGTAGAGTTTGGACCCACGACTTTAGAGTCATGAGGCCTTAACTTCGCTGATTGAGTTAGGGTTGATCGACAAAAGAAATTTTTAATTGATAATCACTAAATTATAAGTGATTCTTTTCCTGTAAAATTGCTTTTAGGCATTTTTTAAAAACTTATAAAATGTCGTGCGTATTTCAATTTTCAAAGAGATAACTTAAACTTAACTCAATACGTAGGGAAAAGTATTATTTTAGTCCGCTAAGTATGCCTAATTTTAATTTTAGTCCGATAATTATGTTCATTTTTGTTTAGGTCAGCAACTTACGAAATTGCTTACTTTTAGTCATTAGCCAGTCCATATGCACTCATAGGGGTAAAATTGTCCGAAAATTTATCAGAGGACTAAAAGTAAGCAATTTTGTAAGTTACTGGATCTAAACAGAAATGAACATAGTTATCGAACTAAAATTAAAATTAGGCATACTTAACGGACTAAAATAATACTTTTCCCCAATACGTATTAGTCGTTGTCTTATTTGTATAATATCTAGATAAACTGATAATCACTGGACACAGGATGAGAACGAAGTGGCATTTTCCTGCCTCTATCATTCATGCTGGCACTGTCTTCTTTATTTGCATTTGGCAATGTAATGACAAATGCCCTTCTCCCAAATTGCACATCCGTAATTGTTTTTTCTTCTTTTTTTTTTTTTTTGTTTTTGCATGTTTTTACCTTTTCTTCAAGAAGATGTAATTTATTATAATTAATCCGTCACAAAAGTCGGTCGCTAATTGGCTGTTTTTTCTGTACCATAGTTGCTTTCATTTGAATAATCGAAATAATAAATTCTCTTTCGTAATGTTTCTTTCATTTTTGTGCCTTTTCTTTAAGAGGATATAATTTATCATAATGAATCCGTCGCAAAAGTCCGACACTGATCAATCGTGATAGTTGTTTTCATTTGCAAATGGAAATAATATATTTTCCTTCGTGATGTTTCTTTTGATTTTGCCTTTTCTTCTAGACAATGTAATTTATTTTAATGAATGAAATATTGCTTATTTATGAATGCTATGACTGATCGAGAATTGTTGCAATTGCAGCGTCTGCGATTAAAGCCCACTTTATGAGTTTGAATTTTATCAAATGTATGGATAATTCGTTTCATAATATATAGAATTATTATTTTGGTATTTTAATGTAATACTATAACTATTATTTAAAAAAAAATATTTAACCTTTATATGGTTTTATATTATTGTGTTGATCAATTTGATAACGTAAGTCGGAGTTAGACGTACAAGCTACAATATAATAAACTATAATTTTTTGATAACATTAGTCCTACTCAATTAGTCAATTAGTCCTACCCCCACCCAACCCCGACCTCCTCCCCCCTCTCCTTCCCACCGCCACCCGCCCACCCTCCCCTCCCCTACAGCAGCGGCAGCAGTTTCCTCACCGCCGCTGCTTCTTTTTTTTTTAATATATAAATTATTTTTTAATTAAAATTAATATTTTATTGTATAAATAATTAAATAATTATTATATAAAATAATATTTTATTATTAATAAATATATATATATCTATAATATTATATATCAGATGCTAGAGAAGGACAAAAATGTAAAAAAAAAAAAAAGGTAGTTTCATAAAATTCGCAGTCAAAGCGCGTGCGGCCCAATTTTTGTATAGAAGGATTTTTTTAAACTTTATTTTATATTAAAGGGGGTAATTGATACTTTAATTTTTATCGAGTTTTTTTTTTTAACATTTCTATTATCACATGATGTTCCTGGATTTTTCCCTAATTTTAAGCTATACATATTTATTTATATAATATAGGGAATAGTTCATTTCTTCACATTTCAACATTGTTGTAGAAGCTTTTTTTTGCCGTATAAATACATATATGTAGATATTGATTATGTTCGAATCTGAAAAGTGGACTAGGGTCTAATTCAAATATGAAAATGTCAAAAGTAAGTGAACACATTGTCTATTCAGAAATTCTTGTCTGGCCAACATTCTTGCAAAAGTTGAGGACGAGAATTATTCATTGTGTTTGGTTTTTTGTTTTCGCAATTTCTAAGATAAGATAAAATACACTTAATGTTTATTTTTGTGCTTTTATACTTTATCTGTGTGTTTTTTTTCAACTTTCTATATATAATATATATATACACTTATATATATAATATAGAAGAAATATGATTTGACGATAAATAGTGATTTTTGTCTAAAAAAAATACAACATTAAACATATAATATTTATATATAAAAAGATATATAAAAAAAATATGATTTGATAATGAACAGTGATTTTTGTCTCCCAAAAAGATATTGATTCCAATTGTTGATTTCCCTGTTCCCTTTGATCGCGAGACAAGAATTTGTCGCCGCTGCTGTTATAAAACTACCTTTGACCTGTTACTACAGTGGACGCTGGAATTTTAGTATCACTTATACGATAGTTTGGAATTCAGCTCAAGAAATTTAAATCTTATGATTGTGGGTTCAAAATTAATTGATGTTTGGATATTGATCTATTTAAATAGCTATTATTATTAATATATTATAATGATAATTATTAATTATAATTATTTAATATTACTAATTGATATTAATTGCTAATAATTGACATTTAATTTTTTGTATTGTAAATCAAATCAAGGTTAACTGGGGACAATGACCTAAACTTGTAAATTCAAATAGTAAAAAATAAAAAAGCATAGTGAATATTGATTAATCATAGTTATTTAACGACTAGTAGCATTTTTTATTATTTTTTTTACAAGTTAGGCGAAAACACTGGTAATAAGTACTAAAAACCATAACAATTATTTTATCAATAGTTAAAATTATGACAAATATTAATTTTGTTGTCAAAACAAAATTTTTACACTGATTTCGTTCGACTATTGTAAATAATATTGATTTTTCATTATTTAGCCACATATTTTGTTTTAATGCAGGAAATAACCCATTTTTTTATAATGTTCCCACATAACCTATTTCTATATTGTTGTAGAAGCTTTATTTACCCTATCCATAAAAATATATATCCATATATATGTATTGATGTGTGTTCGAATTTGAAAATTTCACTAGGGTCTAATCTGAAATAAAAATATCCAAATTGAGGAATTAATTTTTTTATTTATTCTCTAACTTACCACTCCCTACTAATTTTTTATCGTTTTTCAAATTTATTTTCATATTTTTTTTTCACTATTTTTTTAATAAATTCAAATATTAACTTATTGTTTTGTATATATTTTATTAAATACTAAATATTTAATAAATATATTTTTTAAATAGTATTATGGAATTGCGCACATAGAGTGTGCGATAAATTACTAGTTAAGATAATTGCACAACAATTATTAACCTTTATTTATGTGAACGAGACCAAGACATTAATTAACTATAGCTAAAACCAATGCACATATATTGGATATAAATAAAATCATGACAAATATTTATTAGTCAAAATTTAAAATTTTGAATTAAATTTGTTTGAACATTGAAAATAATATTATTTTTTTATAATTTTAAATTCTAATTATTTATAATATAGAAAATAATGTATTTTCCCATAATGGGTAGAGTTAGTCATTTTTGAAATACAAAATATCCTTCATTTTACATTTTTGAATCAAAGGGTTCGTTTTTCTACAATAGCCCTTGATCACCATTCAGTGTTTCCTCATCTATAATACACGGACACTTTAAAAAATTATTCGATACAATATCAGATCGTGTCTGACATGACACTACTGAAACACACGGATAATGTGTCTGAAAATTTTTTAAAAAAAAAGAAAAAACATTGTGGTGTGTTTGCCTATCTGAAAATTTTTTGAATAAAAAGGAAAAAATGACACTATGGTATGTCTAACACATTTTAGACACGTATTAGATTTTTTTATAATTTCAAAAAGTTTGGTCTATTTTGTTTTCAAAAAAAGTTTGAGCTTAATAGAAAATTTCACTCATCTCAAATTAAAATTTGAGAAAAAATTATTAAAAATTTGGGAAATGGTCATGATGATTTAATTAATTTGAATATTAAAAAATTTCCATTGCATACTTTTATGATAAATTAATTATGTATATTTTTTAAGCCAAATTTGGTAAAAATATAAATATAAGATATGCTTATTTTATATTTTATTTTGATATAATTTATATATTTTAATTTGATAAAAAATTAAAAATATATATTATATGTAGCCTTATCGTATCCTAATTTTTTTATATTTTTTATGTCTATGTCCATATTATATCTTGTCCATATTATCATATCCGTGTTCATACACTATAGTTCCTCATAAACACATAATTCTAAAATAGATCAGAAGGAGAAAGTTGCTAGTTATTAATCGCATTAAGTAATTGAAAGCTTCCTTAATTATCCAATCATGAAAAGTGAGGACATGATTATGACATAAGTCCTTACCGCTTGGAACCATATATAGGCGGCCGATCATTCCATAATTTAAGTTATAATATCTTTTCATCCTTTAATTTTTTAAAATATAATTTTGATCTTATATATGTATTTTCTTATTTTCATGGTTCTTTTGTTTAGAGTTCATATCTACCAGAGTGAAGGACGAACACCAACAAAGAACGGACTAAAATCATAAAAATTTAAATGATTATAGGATTAAAATATTACTACAAAAAGTTAAAGAACAAAAATATTAGAAAAAATATGAGGCAATGGGAACAATGACTAGCCTCGATTTTAAATGGTCCCATGAGATGCATATGTATTTTTTTCAGTGAGAAAGGTAAATTTCAATAAAAAAATAAATTAAAATTATGAAATTTAAAAAAAAATAAAAAATAAGAAAACTATATCATAAAATTAAAAAACGAAAACGTCAACTAGCCTCGAATTACGGTACTATAAACTCGTTTAAGCCTATAGGCGGCTGATGAGTATCTTGGAAGCGACGTGTATTCTTGAAATTCCAAATTCTATTGTCGCCATAGCCTCATGTCTATGTATAGACAGCCCACCACTCCATGTTATGTACAGGAGATTGGTTGGAGACTTAAACGATTCATATATCATCCATGCACGCAGTTCCTATACCCCTCTTACACGATCATCAAATCATCCGCTGGTAATTCATTGCGTTTTGAATAAGGTTTCATAATTTATTTGACCACCAGAATATAATAAAATAATTTGATTTTATTCTATATTTTATCTAATTAGGTAAATATTAATATAAAATATTATATTTATTTTATTGAACATTTTATTCAATCAGATCCTATCAATCGTTTATCCCACATGCAGAAGTAAACAATCACTTTTGGAAAGGATAGTCTTAACCGTCTCAATTTAACAAAAGTTGCCCAAAATTTGTGAGAAAATTGGGGCGGGTTTAATTTTGGGACAACTTCTAAGAGACCTAAGTAAACTCATTTTGGAATGGGTTCTACAATGGTTCACCCACCCCAAAAATATTGAACTTGGTATAAAGGACGTGATGATATCATCCGGCCATAAAATCGTTACAAAGACCATCATAATTTATAACGGTTGTTACCTATCACAGAATGCCGCTCAAAATTCTGATTTTTTTTTTTTGTAGTATTTGATCGAACTCGAAATATGCAACCATGATTGTTGTTACCACGCATCTTCATGCGATCTAGTGATAGGGTCCTGAGAATGAAAACACGAACGTTAACTTCGTCGGATGCATCCCCAACAATGACCCTCCGACACTCAAGTTAGAGTGATTCGAGGTAAAAATGTGCGATCTGAGCTAGTAGATCGAAAGTAAATAGATAACATTTATCTCAATTAATAAATCGTCGGGATATTTATAGTTCCAGATGTATACAGTGGGTTGGGCCATGCGTCTTAATCTGGACATCAGCGTCTCTGATCGGACGGCTACTATCATGTCGGGTCTTCGGTTCGCGGATCGGGTTCCTTCCTGCCCATTTTAATGGGGCACGGGTCAGGTAGAAAAATTACTAAAATGCCCCTCATTAAGGTATTTTTGACAAATAGGGGTTTTGCCCATCATATTTAGTCCTGTGATTTTGAAATTTTGATTTTTTTGATCTGTTTTTGTTGAAAATACACATGCCGAGCACATGACCTTCAGATTGGACAAAAATTACCAAATTTTCATGAAGTTACCACTTCATGCAGCATCAAATTACCGCCCCATAAATTAGGACGAAAATGCAATTTTTTCGATGTTTTGCAAGCAGAAAATTTATAAAAATAATATTATTTAACTAGTGTTTTTCAAAAGTTAAAAACACTAATCTTTTTCTCTTTCTCAAAATTATATTGACCATAAATACAGTAAATGAAAAAAAAAATGCTCATCTCCAGTTAAATATATTAATCCAGTTACTTATAGATGTGTTTTTAATAATTAATAAAAATGTAAAAGTATAAAATAATGAAGTAAATATGTCAATGCGAAATTATTTCAGAAAATAATGTAGAATTAAAAAACTGCATGAAAAACTAAATTCATTTATAGAGAACATGTTTTCCACGTATAACTAAAAAATCATTTTACTATAACGGTATTTTCTTCTTGACACACTTCGCATCCAAAAAATGCACACACTCAAATGTTCGAATACGAGACATCTCATAGAGAAATTTTACCCCCAATATTTTTTAAAATAAAATAATTTATTTTCTTAAACAAAGAGGTAATTAATTGTTTCATTTAAAAAAAATACAAGATTATTATTATTTTTTTTATAAAAAATAATTTACTTATTTGTAATTATCATATAAAGATAAATCACATCCAACCCAATTTAAAAGTATAGAAAATCAAAAGTGTTATTCCTATAATTATAGAACAAAAATTTTACTTCTCCGAATAACAAATCCAAGCACATGCTACATCATGCAGCCAAAAACATTGTATTAGTTTCCGTAGGCACAATTTTCGGTGATATGAAGCTTCAAACAGCATACATACAAAGTCCTTTATTGGCAGGGTATAGCAGCTCTGTGGCCACGTGAAGCAGCCTAATCTTCTTCCATCTACCTCTCTCTATAAAACACTTGCCACACACACGCTGTCGAGGGCCGCAAGGATGGAGTCCTTCCAAAGCAGAGGGATGAGTGAACCTCTTCTTGAATCCAAGATACCGCCACCAGAGGCGGCGGAGGAGGCAAGCGCCGAGCTTGAAGAAATACTCTGCGACACTACCTTATCGTGGTGGCTCCGCTTCCGTAAAGCCATTGGAATCGAGCTGAAGTATCTTTTCCGGCTAGCAGGCCCCGCAGTCATAGTCTACCTGCTCAACAATGTTATTTCCATGTCCACCCAGATATTCTGCGGCCATCTCGGCAATCTTGAACTTGCTGCTTCTTCCCTCGGCAATAATGGCATCCAACTATTGGCCTATGGCCTCATGGTAACTTATAAATTGGGGTACAGTTCATAGAGTGATAAGTTTGTGGGATTGGTTCGATTCGACCATACCTAATCTAATTTGGATAATAGCACAACTGTTTGATGCGAATCTTGTTTTCTGAACTGCAGCTCGGAATGGGAAGTGCAGTAGAAACTTTGTGCGGGCAGGCGTACGGCGCACAGAGGTACGGGATGCTAGGAGTATATATGCAGAGGTCGACAGTCCTCCTAATGGCCACAGGGCTTCCCCTGATGATCGTATACCTATTCTCCAAGCAGCTCCTGCTCCTGCTCGGCGAATCCCAACGGGTGGCCTCTGCGGCCGCGCTGTTCGTATACGGCCTGATACCGCAAATCTTCGCGTACGCTGCCAATTTCCCTATACAGAAGTTCTTGCAGGCACAAAGCATCGTGAATCCCAGTGCGTATATATCAGCCGGGGCGCTGGTGTTGCACATATTTTTGACGTGGCTGGCGTTGTATGTGTTCGGATGGGGGCTGCTGGGGGCGGCCCTGGTGCTGAGTTTCTCGTGGTGGATTATAGTGGTAGCGCAGTTCGTGTATATTGTGACTACAGAGCAGTGCAAGGCGACGTGGAGCGGATTCAGTTGGATGGCGTTTACGGGGCTCTGGGACTTCTTTAAGCTGTCTGCTGCTTCTGCCGTGATGCTGTGCCTGGAGACCTGGTATTTCCAGGTCCTGGTTTTGATCGCTGGCTTGCTGCCTGATCCTGAAATAGCGTTGGACTCTCTTGCTATCTGGTAACATAGAATTTCTTCAGCTTTTGTGAAAATTTGTGGTTCTTATCATGAAAAAATTAATCATACTCTTGTTAAAATGGGTTTAATACAATTTATCCCATCTAATATTACACATGAATAAATTATTTTTCATAAAAAAATAATACCAATTTACCCAAGTATCTCCCGTGTCTAGGGAGATAAATTGTTTAATTTTAAAAAATACAATGGGTAAATTACTATATTTTTAAAAAAAAAGGAAGATAAATTACTAATTTTTTTATATGAGATAATTTGCATATTTATAATATTATACAGGCTAAATTGCATTTTTCTCTTGTGAAAATACTAGTAGTTCAAAATATTTCATAAAAATAAAAAGTAAAAAATCACATCACGACCCTTTTTGATGTGGGAGGCAATGACTTCTTACGTTGCTTGTTTTCTCTGTTTTTTTTCATTTTTCAAAAAGGTTTTTTACCCATTAATATTTCATTGTGTAAAATTCATTTAGCATTAATTACATTTTATCATTCAAACTATATCGTTTTTATAATTTGATATCTAAATTATTTTTTATGACAATTTATCATATCAATTTTATAAATTGCATTTTGTCATTTATAATTTTTCAACCAAATTTTTTGTCCAAAAAAAGCATTACATGCAGTGCACATGTGATACTTAAGGGTTATGTGATCTGGTATTTTTCACATATGTATTATATTTGATGTTTTTTTTTATATGACAAAGTGCAAATTTCACAAAATTAAGATGATATATTGATAGCAAAAAAAAATTTTAATAACAAAGTGCAAATAACGAACATAGTTCGAATAGTAAAATATAATTTACCCATTCAATTAATCCAATGTAATTTCTTGCAACGTCCTCAATTTTAGTCATTTTAGTTCAGGATTTATTGTGTTAAAACTACAGAATTAATGAAGACCATTAAGTCGTGCAAGATGTATAATTGTATATTGTCTCACTTTTCGATAAGAACAAAAGAATATAAATAAAAATTCTGTAAGTGTTAGCAGTAGGTGTCTTTTGAAATTGGTGGCTGGAAAACTGATGGTATTCCAGCCACACACTCACCATCACATGATCAGGCCTAGTTTTCGGATGGGAATTTTGTCCTCTGACAAATTACTATTCAGACTGAATTTGATCGGATATAAATTAATTAAATATAATATATTTATCATATAATTAATATAGATTTATTGTTTAATTAATTGAATTTGATCAAACATCAGAATCAATATATATATATATATATATTCGCAACTGCAAAAAAACATAAAATTGAACTTCTCATTGGTGAGGATGCAGACAGTTTTGTTGCTTTCTATTAAATGAATATTCCCAGATTGTATTATTATAATTTTGTTTTATATATAGTAAGTACATAATGAGATGTGATGGATCAATTGGAATGTGCAGTGGGACAATTGTTGGGTGGACTTTAATGGTCTCAGTTGGGTTCAATGCTGCTGTGAGGTTAGTAAGAATTTTTACTGTTAATTGTCATCTTCTTCTTTGTTTTTATTTTTTTTAATTATTAAATTTTTTACAAACTCCTCATAGTAAATTGTAACTTCAAATAATTATTTACCAACACTTATTTTATCATAAAGTTGCAAGAAAATTTATACACTTTTGCGCACCCTGAAAATATGACATCTCGTTTTAACTAATTTCGATAGTGAAAAATAAAAATCACGATGAAAAGTAATTAATTTATTATAGGTACGCTTACGATTATTGACTATTGTTCGGAAAAGGAGCAGAACATAAATTTTGATTAAAATTTTCATATTGATTTGAGTTGACAGTATTGATTCACTATGTTTTTAAAATTGTATTTATTGCAAAGGTAAGAAACAACTATTTTCTCATAGTGACGACATGTACATCTACGAGACCAAGAGCTTAAGGTGTGTTTTTTAAGCTAATATTGGCAAAATATCAAGTGAATTTTTTTTAATTTTTTGGACTAAAAATATATATTAAGTGACAATAATTCTAATTCTAACACAATATAATAATCAGTGATAAAAATTAGGATAAATTACAATGACCTCTCCTGAGATTTGACATAATTACGAATACCCACTAATTTGTAAAATTTACCATCTAATTCTAATTATAACACTATTCAAGTGGTCATAACCTGATCCCAATCAACAAGCGTAATAATTTCATTCAAAAGCAGTGTGAGGGTCAGCAATGAGCTGGGGGCCAAACACCCGAAATCAGCAGCTCTCAGCGTGGTGGTATCAACGGGAACATCTCTCATCCTATCGGTGATATTCGCCTTCATCACACTCGTCTTCCGCCATCAATTGAGTTACGTCTTCACCTCCGGCGAAGTTGTTTCCGACGCCGTCGCAGACCTCACGCCGCTCTTGGCTGCTTCCATTATCCTCAACGGAGTTCAACCTGTTTTATCTGGTAACTATTACCTTACTTTCTTTAATTTGATTTCCCTCTATTTTAAAGTATTTGATACATATCATAAGTGGCACTAAAAGAAATGATCCGACTAGTAATAAATACTAGCTGTATGTGGGACATTCGATACATGTGAAAAAAAAATTTAAAATAGTTAGATATTATTTTATTGATTTTTTTTTGTTGTAGGAAAAATAATAATATGAAAATGATTACAATAAAAAAATAAATAATTTAAAAAAAATATTTGGGTAGGAGAAAGAGAAAAAATATTTACTAAAAATAAATAATTTTAAAAAAATAGATTTTACTACTTGTAGATAGTGGGGGAAAAGTAAAAATTAGTGGGTGGAGAAAAAAATAGCATACTAAAAATAAGGAAGACACCGAAGAGGTGCTCTCCCTTAATATATAGTATAAATTAAGTGATATTTTTAAGATTTTACTAAAAATATATCTTAAATAAAAATAATTTAAATCTCATTGCAATGCAATAATTAGTAGAAAAAATATATATTAAGTTTTCATTATACATAATTAGCGACAATTATATTATTATTGGAAAAATTTTATTTTATTACGTCCCAAAATTAGCGCATTTGTAATTTTGCCCTTTATTTTTTAACTCACCATATTGAATTTAGTAGCTCTAATATATTTGCAATTTTAGTCTCAAATCTTAATTTTATTGATTTTTTAAAAATAAATAACTATTTTAAAGTAATAAATTTTTACCATTTGTAGATAATGGTAGATATGTGGAAGCTAGTGAGTGGAACCAAAACAAAATAAAAGAAAAAAAAAAGCACACTAAAAAGTAAAAGAGACACAAAAAAAGTGCTCTCTCTTAATATATAATATAGATGATCATTAATAAAAAATTATGTTTAACTAATTACTGTGGTCATAAATGAAAATTGTGATAAGTAATCCTTTGTTACTTTTGTTTTTGCAGACGAGACCAAAATATTAATTACATATAATAATTATTGCAAATGCGTTAGTTATGACAAAGAACTATACTAAAAACTTTGGTCAAACCTGGTATATATTGATAAACTTCCATTAAAATTTAAGTTTCACATTAATATATTTTACGATAACCGATAGTATTTATTTATTATAATTTTTAAATTGTACTCATTTATAATATCGAGAATCAATGATTTAAATTTTTGTACTCTCTCAAAACGAAAAATGAAGCAGTGAATTTAAATTGGGGAGATCTACTTACTGACACATTATTAATTTATGAACTCTCAAAATTTAAAAAATATTAATAATTTTGTGAGAGTAACACTATATATATATATACACACACTAACAGTATTAATTAGCATTAGAAAAAAAATATTATTGGCTATAATATTAATATTAATGATTAAAGATTATAATAAATAATTATTATTAACCACGATTAATTAAAATCAATGTAAAAATTAGTTTTTTCAGCATGAAAATTTTATTTGCTACAGTTAAAAGTCATGGTAAATATTTTAACCACTCTAACAAAAACTACAGCCAATACCTTATAGCAAGTCACTACAAAAAATGAATTATACCTTATGATATAAATGACAACTTAAAAATAATAGCAAATCAATACTTTTTACTTCGGTGAAAAAAAACCAATTCAACAACTTAAGTATCACGATCAAATAATATTTGCCATAATTTTAGCTATGACCAATATAATTGCTTACTTGTGGCTAATATTTTTTATCCCGCTTCCAAAAATAACAACTAATAATTATTGCACAATCGTAATTAATTAATATTTATCATAATTGTGTATTTTGCCACAATTTAATAATCAGCCACGACAAAAAAAATGAAATTTCCTTAGCTGCACTAGCTACTTCTACATGAAAATTTTCTATTTTGTCCTATTTTTAATAATAATTTTTAACCATTAAACTCTTATGTAAGTAATCTTATTTAATTTTTTTTTGGTTAGAAAGTAGCTTTTGATTGGACTTTTTCCTATTTTCACTAAGGGTGAAATATATTTTCCGCCGAACTATGATCGTTTTTATACTTTGTTATTTTATTTTTATTTTTTTATTTCAATTTAGCATACTAACTATACGAGTTTTGCAAGATACCATCTCAAACCACTTTTCAATGGAATTTTCCATCGAATAATGGTACATGCACACTACAAGAAATATGATATCAGTGACAAACTATCAAGGTATAATTTTAAAGTTATCATGAATAACATATATTAAGTGATAATAATTTTTATCTTGACATTATATAATTTTAGCGACAAAAATGTGTATAAAGTTGTCACTAAATATAATTAGTGATACATCTAGTGACAATAGTGCTAACTGTTATTTGTTGTCACTAGATTGTTAGTATAGATGAGTCGCTAATTGTATTTAGCGACAACTTTGTGCACATTCTTTTGTTATTAATTTATGCTAATAACATCTTTTTACAAAATAATAATAATTATTAAAATCATGAAATTTCTTATTGTGATAAAATATAAACAGTCTTGTTTAAATATATATAATTAATGACAATATTAAAATTGTCACTTTATTTTTTTTTTTTTGTCGCTAATCTTTTATTTGCTTGTAGTGGCAGTGCACATAATGTGCAAGAATCTTTCTTATTTACGGAAAATCACTCATGAGTTCGTTAAATTATATGTTGATTTCACTTTTTGTTGTTAGAATATGGTGTGTTCCTAAAATATGAACCAGATTTGGATTTTGTGTTGGAAAATTACACGTGCCCGACATATGACCATTTATTTTCCATCAATAATCTAAGATGGTAATTGCAAAATTCGTGTAGTTGGTATAATAAATTTTAAAAAAATATAAATAAAAAGTACAAAACGATAATAATTTGATGGACGGAAATATTATTTTATTCTTTTTTATGAACACTCTTAATTTTGATTCTACTATGGTTCCAACTCTTCCTACAAAATTATCATTTCTTGAAAAACTATGTTATTGTTTTCATGAAATATATAATGGCTACATGACAAAACTTTTGAATCAACTTATTAAAAAACACATCACTCATTGTTTAACATTTTGGAAACATTACACAAAATATGATATTTCTGTTTTAACTAATTACATTGGTCAAAAATATAAAATTATGGTAAATAATAATTAACCACAACGTTACAGTGATTACCAACCTTTGTTTTAACATATGAACCTAAATAATTAATCATAATGAATAATGTTAAATATTTTGACGGTAACTATGACAATTGTTGGTTAACTATAGTGATCAAAACTTAAGTTTTTTACATTATTTTATTTGGTGATAGTCAATATTATTGTTATTACTTTTAAATCATACTCATCTATAACATACAAATAATTCAATTTTTTTAATAGTCGTACAGATAAATAAATCAATTTATGCTAGTACAAAAATTCAATTACAAATTAATGTGTCTCTCAATAATTAGTGGTTGAGATGTGACTCATGATATCACGTATGTATGAATATTTTATTTTATTTTTTAAATTGTAGTTGATATGTACATGTATGTATGTGTTAATGTATGCAAAAGGTGTGGCTGGTGGGTGGGGGAGCGATTTTTTGTTGGATGTGGATGGCAAGCATTTGTTGCCTATGTGAATGTTGGCTGCTACTATGTGATCGGCGTTCCAGTTGGTGCAGTTCTCGGTTTCGTATTCAACCTTGGCGCCAAGGTATACTTATAATTTTTATCCTTTTAATTTCTAATTGCTTGTGTATATATATTAATAATTTTTTATGTTGATAATTACACCGTCGTTCCTTGAGGTAGTTACGTATACCCTTTATGGTTTGAAAAAATACATCTAGTATCCTCATCGTTTGTTTTTGTCCAACAAATAGTTCATTCAATTAGTAAAAATTTACGAAAAAAATTGAATGAAAATTCATTTTTATCCCAATTGATTTGTTATTTATTTATAATAGATCAAACAAATCATTTCTAACCAAACTACACTCAATAATATATCTTGTATGTATCTACGTATATAACATCTCATAAAATATTGAACTCCCTACTTTTGAAAATACAAGTTTAGTTGAGTTTTGTGAACTTTTTTTTAAATTTTTTTTTTTTTGTAAAGTATTTCTATAATACCTTATTTTTTTGTTAAATTGAAAATAAGATACTCGGATCTTATAAATTTCTTAATTAAAGAAACTAGTAAAAATCTTCTGACTTATTTTTAAGTTTTTACTATATTGAATTATAAATATTATACTAACATCTTGTAAGTTTCGTAATCTTTATATCGTGTCTTTTGTATCAGAATTTAGAGAAATTGTATTTATCATCCGAACATGCAAAACGAACATAAAACGAACGTGCAAGTTATAAAACGAACATGCAATTTCCCCTCAAAATTCAAAACCAAGTGTAAGGAATGTACTATGATCACACTATCTATGCATAATCTTGTCTTTGTTTGGTTGGACATTTGAGACAGACATATGATGCAACTTTTGAACGAAACATAAATAGATCATTTTATCATTCTCCTTCTCTTGTTAATAATTTTTTTTGGGTTAGAAATGATTAAGAGATATAATTATTTTGGTGGTATTGTTTTGTAGGGAATATGGACAGGCATGTTAGGAGGTACACTTATGCAGACTTTAATCTTAATATGGATCACTGTTCGAACAGATTGGAATAACGAGGTACTATTGCATATATATGTTTCTCCTCGTATTTTTTCTCAATATCTACGTATATTTTCTCTTAATTCTTGAATAAAAACTTTAATGCGAGAGAATTTAACCTCTGTAAATAGAGAGAATATTCGTGATAATATATCAAGAAATTAAACTAAAATTAATTATTACTAATTATATATATCAAGTGATTATTATTCTTTTGTTATCACGATACTGATTTTTATAATTTTAATCATTAAAATAAATCTATATAAATGTTATCGATAATTAATGATAAAATAATCATATATAAAGTATTATTATTGATAACTAATAACACATATATAATGACAATACCGTGATATATAATATATGTAAAGTTATTATATACTCTTACGCGTATGCTTCTAAATATCAATAATGACAACATAAATACAACGCTTGTCATTAATATCAAGATTTTGAAAGTTACTTTATAATATACACAGAAAATTTATCATTTCATTATACTTTTAAATGACAACTTGTATTATATAGTATCCGATGTTTCTAAATAATGGATCTTAGTCAGAATTGATTCTATCATTTTTTCTTTTAAGTTATGGCTTTATTTAAATTAATATCTTTTATTTTAAATAACTATTTTATGTTTGTATTGTATGCATATGTATAAGATTATATATTAATCTCCACTCCCTACTATTTGTTTGTTTCCATAAATATTCTCCTACTGTGCATCCCAAAATTTTGATACAAGATATATGCCCTCTTACTATCAACTTATTATTTGCATAGCACTCATATGTTGACTTTTCTTGCATATTTATCAAACATTTGTAGTTATAAAATGAAATTGCTCCTAAGGGATCACCGTCATGTGTATGTTTGAAAATTTCAGGTCGACAAAGCAAGAAATCGGATAGACAAATGGAATGATTTGAAAGAGGGATTTCTGGTTGAATGATTTGTAAGATGGAAAAATTCATGCGACATCCTGTCGAACTTACACTTAAGAATATTTCAATACTGATTAGGTGGTCTTTAAATTTTGACCTAAATTTATCGCTTATGAATCAAATTTTATAGATCTACTCATATTATTATTATTATTTTCAAGGTCGGTTTAGAGTACATTTCAATTTATAGAAGAGATTTGAAAATTTGTATTATGTATATATAATAGAACACTTATTAATTAATGATAAAGGTATACATATTTAACGTTGGATATTCGACTTGCAAAAATGTTAAAAGAGACCACCGGTCTCCAAACATATGTATGTTGACAACATATATAAAAGAATGGTTACCTTTTCAGTTTCCTTTCCTCTGGGATGGTAAGAAATCTTGCCACCCAAATATATATTTTTATATTATTATCCTTAATTATAAAATTAAAATTAAAATAATTTTTTTTTTGTGTGTTGAATAAAATTGCAGCCAAATATGCTCTTATATAGACAAATTGCTGCCTAATTTTTCCTCCAAAATTGGAAACCTGGGATATTAAAACTGAAAAAAGAATATACTTTGGAAGGAGAGATGAAATTATTCCTTATTCATAAAATACCAGGAACTTTTGAGTGGTATTAATTTTTTTAAAATTGTTAGACAAGAACTACTAGAAGTTGGCAACTTCTTTTTCCAGGTGTATTTGATTTTTTTCTAGATGCCATTTAGGGATAAATTTTTTTATAAATATTTATGGAATCATATAAAGAATACCTGTTAAGTTTGGATTTTTGAAAGTTTTTGGACAACTTTATAAAATTCATTGACTTATGCTATGAGCGGTGCTCTTCTCTGCAAACCCTTATTCTAAAATCAAATGATGATTTTAAATACTATTCCTAAAGTTAATTACTTTTCATATTAACTAAAATGTGTCTCGAGTAACATATAAAGTTTCCACGATTTTTCCATGTATGTTTGAATTTTAAAAATTTGTTCAAATAAAGTACCAGTCTGTATGTAATTATTTCTAAACTTGGATTCGAAAATTCTTCTTGTACACAAGTATAATTTCATGCCCAATTGAATTATGATGAGTGTAAAATAATAGAGTAATTAGTAACTATATTTGTTTCTATTTATATTTTAAAATTTATTAAATTAATTTCAAGTGTAAATAGTCAATTTAATGGATATTTTAATATATATTTGGCCATCAAATTAATAACCGACAAATATCAAAATTGAAGTGTTTCGACCAATCAAATCATACTTTAAAGTAAAAAATTCGAAGCAATGAAACAGTACCATGGGTGACAACTACATGCATGTCCCAATCAAATGAAGACAAATAATTTAATATTTATATCTTTACAAAATACAAATATCAAAGAGATAATGTCGAATTAACTAATCATATCATGTCAAATATGTGATATATTTATCTATTTAAACTAAAGTACAAAGAGTCATGTGACCACATACAAGAGCCCCAGCATGAACCAAAGCATACCCTACGAAGCAAGAAGCTCATAAAGGGCTTTGAAAGCTCCCACTCAACTAGGGCCCAAGGAGAATGAAACCCAAGGAAAGAGTCTATTGATCTAAGGGGCCAGGGGGCCTGATGCCACCCTGTCCCCCAGAAGGGAACTCGTGGCAAAGGTGTCAAAAACACACACGTGAATACAACAAGGACCCGATGAGGTTCCACACATGGCCAACCACCCTTAAGAAATAGGAATATAATTGGCAAGATAGGCAATCAGGTCGGACTCTCTTGGACCTCTTCAACTAATTAATACCAAATTCTGAAAAGGCCTTCACAATTAACCACCTTTCCTACTCCCTACGGGATGAAACTCTTTACCGTCTGGGGGACTACAACTATAAAAGCACTTTTGACCCCCTCAGTCAAAGGTATTTCC
>NC_026160.1:170971-174021 GCF_000512975.1 Sesamum indicum | reverse complement strand
ATCATCTTCGTATCATAGATCGTCATTTTGTTGCTATATTTTTCTTTTTGAATTTTATCATTCTAAAAATGTGTACTAACTTAAGCGTTGAGTGATGATGTGTTTTTCTTTTTTCTTTTTGTAGGTCCTCATTTCAGGCTTTTGTAGGAAATTGGCCTAAAATAGCTCAAGTCCACGTATCTCATCATACGTGCGGCTTTCGCATGCATTAAGTGACACCTTATATGAGAATATAGAACTAAGACGTGAGCATAATGAAAACCCCAAACAGCAATCTACGCAAGCAAAAAGTTATGTAAGCTTATGCAAATCAAGCCCTTCAGGTGCTGATAGGGAAACCTTTGGCTCCTAGTGGGCACGATATTGTTGGATCTTCTAAGCCTTCCAAGCCCTCAATGGATCCCCTATGTAACAACACTTAACTAGATACCTCATCGGGAAGGTTGCCTTCGGGGCTATGGGAGACTATGCAATAGATGATCACCTCAGAAGTGTGGGCACAAATTGTGGCTATACTCAAGTACCTATGATGGCTCCCATAGCCGTTGAAACACTAGGTGAGGGGGAGACACCTCCGGTCAGAGGGCCAGCAGCTTTCCTACAAGAGCAAGGCTAGTCCTATAGCCCCTAGGGAGTTCCTCTTCAGTAGACCGCTCGCCCGGAGTGCCTATAGAAAGGGCTTCAGGATTTCCAATATCAAGTGATGGGAGTACCTATGGAGGAACAACTTGGCATCCCCTTCACTGAGGGGGTCAAATAGACGAGCTTCCCTTGAACCGTCGAACCCCAGCTATCATGGAGTATGATGGCACTACAAATCCCCAAGAACATTTGTCTTATTTCTGGAATGCAGCTCTCTTGCACCATTACACTAATGGGATCAAGTATCAAGTCCTCGTTACCACTTTTGTTGGGGTTGCCCAGCAATACAAACCAATTGTTGTCTGTCGCAATTGAGAGCTTTTAGAAATTTCAATCCTTGTTCTTGTATCAATTTTCCAACAGTAGGAAGCATCAAAGGACAGAGCTCAGCCACTTCATGGTCTATCAGAAGGAGGGGTAGTCCTTAAAGGATTACCTCTATCGTTTCAACATGACTACACTAGAAGTGCCTTCAACTACTTTGGATATCAATGCTAGCTAGCGCCTTCTCTCAAGGATTATTAGATGGAGATTTCTTCAAGTCTCTGGCTAAGAAACTTGCCTCAAGGTTTGACGACCTCTTGACCAGAGCACATAATACATCAATATAGAGGATGCACAATCTTTCAAGAAAGAAGGAGAAAAGAGGAAGAATTCCAAGGAAGGGTCTTCCAGGAAGTTGTGATTGGAATTTTTAGATAAAAAGCTATGATTCCAATAAAGCATCCATGTTATACGCTATTGAATGCCTCTATTACCCAAGTATTGATGGTATTCGAAGGCAAAGGCTTATTAGCCTGGCCCAAGACAGCTAGGAACAAGCCTACTAAACTTAAATCAGATAAATACTGTCATTTTCATAACGATTACAGGCACACTATAGAAGAAAGTCGGCATTGGAAGAATGAAATAAAACAGCTCATTCAAAATGGATATTTATAGCAATTCGTGTGCCGAAAAAAAAGCAACTCAGGGCATAGGTCCCTACCAAAAGCGCGTGCATCATGACTTGAAGTTTCTAGTGATTTGTCCAAATATTGGGTATATGAATATGGGAGTCAAACTCCGTTGTGTTAGTCTTGGTGACATTTCTTATTTTTTGAGATTTGAAAGCAAGACATAAGGAAGATGCTGAGAAGGTAGGACAAGAGTACAATGAGCGATTTAATCTTTTACAAAAGGAGATGTAGAAGATGAAACATACAAAACATGTAGCGGCAGAGACAACATGTCTTGCAAAAATAATACAACAAATGCTGCAAGGTATCCAATGAAAATACCATAGCCATGTTGGTGTGTCTAGTAATTAAGAACAACAATTTGTTGATAGCATCCATGAAGACAAGAGACGTTATAGGAGTGGTGGTGATAGTACTAGAAATAAAAATGATAATATTGTGAGTATTTTGGAATTTATAATGCAAAAATGAGAGTGAAGAGGGTGAGATGGAGAGTTGAAGTCATACTTTTAATACTCAAAATACTTGGTGTTCTGATTTGATGTGTAGCTTTATTAGCTTAGAAGGTTTGATTTATATTATTTGCATTTCTTCGTATTTGTTGTTATTTTGAGAGATTTTATATATTATTCAATTATTATTAAGGGGTTGGAGCTGCATGTTTGATCCATAACTGTAGAAAATTGTCATTGTTAGTGTAATTGATATTTCTTAGCAAATAATAACACTTTTAAGAATGTAGCTCTTTCACCTTCAAACATTGCCACAAAAATTCCTGGAGTTTCAATGAATAAACTACACAATTGTTGTCGTTTCGGAATGAAAATTACCACCAGGTCTCATTTGGAATAAGGATAAAATTGGCTATGAAATTTCCATCATATAGCAATGAAAATAGCAAAAGAATTCTATATCTATGATAATGATATTACTCCAGAATTTTTGGTAGAAAAACTGTTAAATTTCCAAGCCAAGGCATTGAAACTTACTATAAAATATGCACTTCCATTGTCACAAAAATGGCTACACATTTTTTGGTTATTATGATTATAGCACCAAAATATCCCTAGATCATGAAATTGTTATATGTTTGTATTGAATATTTCTTTGTTCTTCCTAGAAAAATTGCCAAAAAGTTTACATGTATATAACTATGGAAATGCTATATGTTGGGTTTTCACCCTATCGTGATGAGCTTAAAAAATACAATCAAATTAAATTATAACAATAATCAGAGTTATAACAACAATAATATTAAAAAATAAAGCGAAAACATAAAAAATCGGAACATAATCAAAGAGGCTCAAGGAACCAAGATTAGGGGGACGAAGTACATAGCCTCATCGCCGACAACCCACCACTGGTTGCACCAAGAAACCATGGCCACTAAGGCACAGACCCACTTCTCAGAAACCCACCACTGTTATTATCTCTTTTTCTTCCTCAATT
>NC_026160.1:119139-170961 GCF_000512975.1 Sesamum indicum | reverse complement strand
TTTCTTTCTTTTTACTTCATTTTTACAAGCAATATAAATAGAGAAGAAGAATTGAAGATGAGAGAGAGGTAGACGGCGATTTGCAAGAAATCGAGGGAGAAGAGATGAGTAACTAGGAGACATGAAAGAGAGAAAAGAGAAATCGGTTGACTTGATAAAATGAGGGGAAGGAGAAATAAATTTGGAGCTAGGGCTTTTAAAATTGGACTAGGTCGGGTCGGGTCATGGATAGTGGGTTGGGTCGGGGCTTGGTCCATCAGGTGGTGGGTTGGGCCTACCAATAAAAATTGGTCTTGGGCAAAAATTCAACAAGTTCCCACTTGGACCAGGACACCAAAAGGGAACCTAGTCCATGAACTGATATGGCAATCATCATCGCCATTTATACCTGCGAAACAAAAATGTTAGACCAAGATTTAAAAGATAATAACGCAATCACTAAGCACAACATAGCACACAACAATTAGCACAGGCATGTACAACAAATAACACTAAGTTATTTTTGCATCAAGCAGATAGCAACGCTATACACTCGTAGCTACAGAGGCAAAGTACAACAACCACCAAGGCATATTCAGCCACTTAGGCACGACCAGCGACACAAGCTCAATAAGACACTTAGGCATAAATCACAAAGACACATAACCACCAAGGCTAAATCACACAGCCACATAGGCTAGAACTGTGATCAAGGTAAAGTCATAAAAGATATACAACCATATAGATTCAAAACCACAAAAACCCTCAACCATAGAGGTTAAGTCACAAAGACATACAGCCACATAGGCTCAAAACCACTAAGGCGCACTTATTATACACATCATCCACAAAGGAAAATCGTTAATGCACTAAGCATTAATATTGCACACAACAGAATGCACATAGCGATCATTTACACAAAGCCAAAAATATTCTTCAATAATAATGCACTTAGCATAAAATTGCACATAGCATTCATGAAGCGTGAAAACCAAGGATTCCCAGGCCAAATCTCGACCAAATACCCTTGACCTCAAGGGTCCGGCCAGGTGAGGGATTAGCTTGGAATTAAGCCTCGATTTAACAATAAATTTCACAGTACAGTCAACCAGATTAATAACAATTTTTCAACAGATGCAATTAGCAGTTTAAGAATGCACAAAGCTGTAAATAAGAGTGCACTAAGCAGATTACCCAAAAATATTTTGCACAAATCAAAGATTAATGATTTCAGAAAAATATACCACAAGATACCCATTTCTTATTATATTTTAACTAAACAGCAAGTATAAGGACATGTATACTTTTATTGTCAAGAATGAAGAATCTATCATCTTAGCAGATTAAGAAATGCACTAAGCAATAAACAATCAAAAAGCAATACTAATTTCCACATAAATGAATACTCGAAATTCCAAAACTGCATATTCAAATTGCATAATGTTCTCTACTTCTAAACAAATATCACATTAATGAAAACATTACTACTTCTGCAACCATTTTTCTGTCCACAAATAACTCCACCACCACTAAACAGATGCAAAAACAAAAAAAAAAAAAAAAAAAAAAAATTCAGACAGTCAATATTATGCCAAAAAAATGCAGAAATCGCACAGAGCAGAAAAAGGAACAATTTTATCGGTGTTGGGATCGGAGATAGAAACCACGACTTTGATACCACTGTCGGGTTTTCGCCCTATTGTGATGAGTCCAAAAGATACAACGAAATTCAACTATATCAATAATCAGAGTTGTAACAACAATAATATTAAAAAATAAAGCGGAAACATAAAAAATCGAAACATAATCAAAGAGGCTTAGGGAGTCAAGATCAAGGGGAATGAAACACACAACCTCATTGCCGACAACCTACCATTGGTTGCACCAACAAACCACGGCTACCAAGGCACAAACCCACTTCTTAGGGGGGTGTTGGTAATTTTTCAAACAACAAGGGGGTATTCGTAATTATGCCAAACTTCAGGGAGGTTGTTGTAATTTACTCTTTTCAATATGAGGCAAAATTTTGAATTTTCAAATTGCCATGATCTTTCAAGTCATCCAATCAAGAATGTTGAGTGATTTTTTTCATTCATGTGTTGTCTTATTGAGTGCGAGATATTTGTTAATATTAATAATGAAGTGTTTTGCAACATTTTCAAAGCATGCAGACTCGTAAAATTCACATCGTCCATCGTTGTCCGAGCAATAGTTACAAAAATTACTTATATTTATATATATAATGGTATATATTTAACTTACAATGAAGAATTATATTAGTTTAAATTGTTTTGATGAATTTGTAATGATTATTAAATTTTGACAAGACTAAGCCAAGTTTCTAACTTCGCCACTGTGTCGAATTAGACATAAACTCAAAACCTAAACTATATTCATAAAATCTTAATTCTAACCACCATATTAAGACATCATTGTACAAAATTAAACATTCAAATTGATCTTTTCGTTGGTTAATGCCATTTATAAAGTTAAGAAACTGAAAAGTTGGTAGTATTTGTGGTTGGCATATGTATTATCTTGAACCAATAAATTGGAAAGGGTCAATATCATTTGGTTTTTCATTTATATGTATATATATATATATTCTCCAAACCTAATTAGACATAAATGTAAATCATAATTAAACAAAGTGGAAAGAATTGTTTCTTTTTCTCTGTTTTTAGCGGACGAGGTTGAACTACCAGACAACTTTCAACCAAACATATACTATATAAATTTTGATGAATGCATATGCATCTTGAGAAGACAGTTTTCAGAGCAATTTCAGACATCCCATATGCGGAACTGACATGTCACTATTTTCTGATAAACTCTGCCAGTTTATTTCCTTGGCAGCGTATAGAGTCACAATATATATTGAATAAGTATTATTGCAAAATTTTATCCGAAGTATGGGTATTTATCACCAATATTATATTTAATAAGTACGAGTTATAATATCATTGACCTCTGCAATATAATGGTTATTAATCATAATTTTTACAAATGTAGGTAAAAACATTTGTCATAATATTTAAACGTCATGGCAAACATAGTTTTCATTGTGGATGATCCACGTTTTTGTTTTGCTTTTTATTAAAATGCAGTTAATAATAATTATTTATCATAATTTTAGTTCATACTTAATAAAATTACAATCAACAGTAATTTTTCTTCTAGTAGACCTGAATATGCAATTTTTTCTTAATAAAATTAAATATATGATAAAAATTGAAATAAAAAATCTAATTCGTCGTTTGTTCTACAATCTCCCATTAAACTTCGTGGGATGTGGATGGAAAGAGACGATTATCCATGTAAAAAACTTTTCCAATTTAAAATAAATAAATAAAAGCATGCACATTCTTTCCACTTTGATCTGTCCCTACTCTTCGCACGCTCTATCCTATAAATAGCATGCAACCCTTATCCATGCAACCACTGATGCACTCTCCCATAGCTCAATATCTAGGGTTATAATTTACTTTATTTTTATCTATAATCCCTCGATCGATCTCTGCTCGTTCTCAGTAATTACTTATCGGAATTAATGGCTTATTCAAGAATGTTTGTGCCCTTGTTCTTCTTTCTCTTTCTCTTCTGCTTCTGGACCTCGGCGGCGCGTGTGCTTCCACTCACACCGGAGGACGTCAACTTCCGACATTTTCAGAGGAAAATAGGTTTTAGCCCAGGTCAACTGAAGGTGTACAGAAGGAGATCACTGGGTCCGGGTTACGACGACAGGGTTGCGCCCGGTGGTCCGGATCCTCACCACCATTATCGACCATAACATTTCGCTGATTCACTAATTTCTCAGTTGCATTGTGTGTGTGTGATGTTGTTGGGGCTTGTCTCTATCTGTGTTGATCAAGAATTGAGAGCAATTGATGTAATTTTGTTGCGGGGTAATATTACGAAATTTTTTGGTATTTCGAATTCGCTGTTTTTTTTTGTAATCCGCACACCTAGGGTCGAATACAAAATTCTCGTACGACATCTTAAGTCTGAAATTGGGCTGTCCGAGAACATTATTGTTAATGTTGTTATTATTAATGCGGCTAAATTGCAATCTACCTACCTTATGAAAAATAGGTAAACAACCCCCTTAAAAAAATAAAATAGCAATTTATCTTTATATGTTTTTCAAAATATAGAAATTTACTTCCATATATTTTTAAAATTGAAGCAATTTACCTTCTTAAATAGGGAGATAAATTACTTTATTTTTTAAAATACAGGAAGTAAATTACTATTTATTTTTCATAGAGGGATAATTTACTCATTTTAATATCATAGGAGGGTAAATTACATCAAACCCTTATTAATTTTTATTGTCAATTATTGAAAGAAATATATATATGAACACGAAATATTTAAATTTCTTTACGTTGTAAAATAAGATAATTAACTTAGATCTTTCTTTGGGATCTTGAATAGGAGATAACTCACAATAAGGTACCTCTACACTTTTCTTTGAATGTATAAACTTTTCACATTTTTAATTATTATATGAATGAATTCATGATTTAAATTAAACCCCAAGTGTATCAAATTGTATCCACATCATGGTACATATATATATATATATATGTGTGTGTGTGTGTGTGTTTTTATTTGTTCTATATTAGTTAAATGCATAAAGAAGGACTAAAATCAATTTTAGTTGGAGACCCATAAGAATTTCGAAAGCTGAGTTATTTATGAGACCTTAATTTACAAGATGAAAAATATTATTTTTTCTAATTAAAACTTGCAAGATATATACCAGATCTTATTCTAAAAATAAAATTTTAAAATATTTAGATAAAATAAGGGTGACGGAGGTTTTAAAATGTTAGTCATGGTATTTTCGAAATTAAGTTAAGAAGTTTATTAAATTTTTTAAAATAAGTTAGAAAATCTTACTCTCTATATATATATAAACAAAGAATTTATATAATTCTTACATCTTATATGTCAAGCTTATAAGTTTATTTTTTAAAAAAAAAAGTACTAACTATTTTTTACCATTTTATAAACTACCATAAGTTGTTCTTAAAAATTAAAATAGTCTAAAAAATTGGGTCAATATAATCAAGTTACTACACAAAAACACGATCTCCAAATATAATGATGTATTGAAAAGTTATAATTTTAGTCGTATAATTTATTTGTTGGTAGTTTGGGTTTGCACGAATTATTTTTTGTAATTATAGTTTTGTAACTTTATAATTTTGACAATTTTAATCCTTTTTTGGTCAATTCAAATTTCCATGTGACTAGCACATAACCTAATTAAACTGCAATTTTAGTCTTATCACTATATAAAATTTGAGTTTTTGCTACACTATAAATGACCACGGTTTAAAAACCTAGTAAATCAACACTATTAACCATGATTGAATAAAATCAAAACAAAAATCTAATTTTTTATTACAATTAATCAATATTCATCATGACTTTTAGCTAAAGCCAAAACATCTGCATGATTTTGGCCATAGTTGTAAAAACAACAGTGCAATGACTGTTTCGAAGGCGTGCTTGATTTATATTTGCCACGATTCTTTTTCTTACTATAGTAATTAACTGAGTGGAGAATTATATTTTTTTAAGTATATATATATATATATATATATATATGTCGAATAAGAACTTCTCATGATGATCTAATAGATTATCTAATGATCACATCCTTATCATACATTAAATTAAAATTTAGTTGACGTCAGACACCACACATCACATGTACGTTCGGCGAGCAAAAAAGTAGATTAGATAACATAAAAAATAAAAATAAAAAAAAAACCAACGAATATTAGTGGTTTTGAGAGATAAGTATATATACGTTTTTTCACTTTTACAATATTCAAATGTGACAACAATGGACATCCTTTGTCGTAGTGATAGACAAGAGCATGTTTCTATGATTCGGATCCACCTAAGATCCATAAAGTAACTATATATATATTGTGAACTTTTTCTTGACAAAATTTGTCCAAATTGTTAATCACTTAAGTAATATGTACGTATATGGTTAATTAATACACATTAAGAAACAGTCAAATCTCAACAGAAAACAGAAGTGGGACATAAATGTTTGAAGATAACATCCTAATTTAACTTTAATCATGGGTGCCTTTTTGTGAGAACGAAAGGTGGTTTGTCTGTTTACAACTGCTCTCTGTCTCTCTCTCTATCTATATATATAGAGAGAGAAACACACAGACACACACTTATATAAGATAATTGCTTTTACATTTCATTGCTCGTATAGCATTTCCTGTGTTGTCATTTTGCCATTAGCCATCGACGAGAACATGAAACGGATATAATATGTTCGCTGAATGCATCTGTAGCTAACTTAATTTCGAAATTCCTGCAAACATCCACCGACCCCTTTTTGCATGTTGGTATTATATTGGGATAATTATATTCTCTTTCTCTCATATTTATTGTAATTAATTCAGAAAATTATATTTAGTATTTTTTATATTTGATTCTATTTAACAAATAAATTTATTCATTAATAAAAATTCATTGAAATTGTTGAAATTAGCAAAAAAATGAATAACAATCCATATTTATTCATGACTGATTTATTACTGATTTATTGTAGTTAAAACAAGTTTTTTCTGATCAAACTGCCCTATTCACCGACTTATCAGAACATTTGGTAAATTTTGACTAATGGAGACCTATTTATTAGAAGAAAACAAATATCAAAGGTACTAATTATAATTTTTTTAAGGCTTAAAGGCAATTTTCGTCTCTTAATTTTATGTCATTCTCGTTTTAGTCCCCTAAGTTACTAGGGTTTCAATTTGGTCCCGTAAAACTGAAAAATTCTCAATTTTGGTCCAAATTTCCCCAGAAAAATGAGGGGCTCGGAAGCGGCATGCTACAACAGCTAGTAAGATAAAAATGAATGGAAAAAAAAAAAAATACCAAAAGGTAGTTATGAAAAATTATGATGAGTGGGGAAGTTAAAAATAATTATTCAATTTAAAAAAATAAAAAATTTATATACCAATAAATTGAAGGGGCAAAATATTTTTTAATTCCATAAAATAAGGGCAAAATTATTTTTGATACCACAACTATAGTAGATGATGCTTTTAGTCCCATAAAACTTAAAATCATGTCTTTTTAGTCCCAAAATCACAATGCATTTTTAGTCTCAAATAAAGCCTTTTAGTCCCAAAACCACAATGTACATGACTTTTTCGGACTAAAAATACGTAGTTATGAGTGTTTTAGGATTAAAAGCGGCACCTATCATAATTGTGGTACCAAAATAAATTCTGGTCATATTTTAGGAACTAAAATGGCATATTTTGTCCAAATTGAAGACACAAATATGGTCTTCTTCGATTATATACGAGCATATGTGCCACACTCACATTTGTGTGCACAATCAATTTAAAATTTTAAATACATTATTATTATTTTAAAAATATACTAGTTAGATAAATAAATATTAAAAAGTATAAAAATGAGAAAATAATATAAAAATTAGAGAAGAAAAATAGAAGTGGAAGTTGAGAAAAGAGCAAACGAGAAGTTAAGAAGAGAGAGAAAAATAAAAACTTGAAGGAAAAATAAATAAATAAAAAAATTGGCATACCAATAAATTGAAGACACCAACAGAATGCTTTTCAATTATATAAAGGTATGGATATAAAGGTATAGATAGGATATATAAGAAAATTGTGCATAACTTTAATGTTTAATTGTAACAGTCTGTGTAAATTATATTTTTGGTCCTTATACTTAGGGCCAAAATTAATTTTGTTTCCTAAATATTTTATGGCACGATTTTGATTTTTAATTTTTTTGAATTATTACAACTTTTATCCAATAATTAAAATTAGAGTTAAAGTTATGGAGCTAGGAAAACGACCAGCCCATGTTGTGCAACAAAAAAATAAAAATGTATTACAAAAAGTAATAAAAATAAAAGATTAGAGAAAGTAGCAGTCCCATAGGCTCTCTCGCTCTCCTTAGAGTACGGTCGATAAGTACGACGAGATCTTTGGATATATTTTGTTGATTGTAAATTGGTGCAAAAAATGTTGGGAGAATTGCTCGAAGCTTTCTATTGTCCCAATAAGGAGTTTGTTAAACCATACCATGCTTTTTTTGAGTAGAGTAGTCCCAAAAATCTTACAATAATCAGTGTTATTTATGTCAAGCAAATCCACTTTTGCCAAGAAACAGTCTAAATGATCATGCGGGTCCTTGGTCCTATCATACTCGCAGTGCTTTAGAATTTTAGTTCCCGAGTGGATGGCCATTGCCAAAATGTGTAGGGCAAAGGGACTGTGCCTGGGAGAGGCCACGGTTATGGGAAGGGCCTGGAGGTTTTCCGTCCTATCAGGGCTATCTTGTCTAGTGTTTGCCTGTTCCATCTTCTAGGCTCCGCACTCTCTGGTGGTGCGGCTCTTGGAGACGGAGGGGGCAGTTTATCTTTTAATAGGGAAGGCTGCTTTTCATGACCCCATTTCTTGCTCTCGATCTAGTGTTCATCTTCAAATGTTGATTCATCTCCTCTAATAGGTGGCGTGCAAGTTGATGTCGTTAAAAAGTGAGATCAACTAAATTTATACTAATGAATGCGATTCGACTTGTTTACACCAATGCTGGATACAAGCTGATCACTTATTTCCTAATGAGAAAATGATGAATGGTATTTACACTAATACGAACTTATGCTATTTAAGATATATTTGGGTAAAATACTACTTTATCCCTAACTTATCTCTATTACATAATTGTGATTATCAACTAGGATTATATTAATAATTTGTTGTGCCATGATAATTTGTTAAGTTTAACTCTGAATCTTCCTTTCTGGAAATATTCCACTTGCCTTCGATGCGATTTATTTTCTCCATTACTATTGAAAGTTCTGCTTGTACTTATCAAATTCTGCTCGTACTTATCCTTTTATTCTCAGTATTTGTTTTTTTTATTAGTTTCCAGTATTTAATTTTTGTTGAGTCTGTTGCCAACTAGAATTCAAAGTGAGTTAGTTTTCTTCTTTAGCTAGAACTCTATTCTTTATATATAGGTTCATATCTCTGTAATTTTAGAACGAGAGAGTTTAGATGAATAAAGTACTTGAGTTTTTGGATGAATGAAACTTAGTTTTTCCCTCTCTAATTTATTGCCATGAATATACTTTGTTCCCCACACCTCAAATTTTAACAATTACTGCAATTTATTCCCTCCAACAAAGGGCACATCAGGGTCCTTCCACAGCAACAAATTGTTGCCATCACCAACCTTGTACTGAATAATAATTCCGCCGCCAATGCATCATAGATTGTCCATCAATTATTATTAGTTTATATAATCCTAACTACATTTAGTAATTCTTGATGGACATTGTGCTGCCCCATTATAGTTATTCTCGTACTTTTTTTATATCTTAATTTAAAAATAATATTCGGCAAGCTTATAAAACTTGTCTGGGTACAGATTGGTTATCAAGCACCAACTCACCATGTGATTCGCCACGGTATTAAAGAAGGTCCTTGGACTTATATCTAGGCCATACCGACAAAAATAATAACTGAAAGGATATAGATATACAGTTTATTTTCTATTTATTTTAAATATATTTATTAATTTCGAAAGATCAATGTATTTATTTAATATTTTTAAGTTTGAATACAATCAATCGAATTGAATTTAAAAAATAAAATAAGATTCTTGGGTGTTGACAGCCTAAGATGGAATCGACTAGCTAGGGTTGTTCAATTGGTAAAAATTTGGAACTCGAAATTTTTTGTGTTTCGTGTGTTCAGATTTAGAATATTTAATCTAATGTAAAAATAATCAATTTTTGGAAATACTTTAAGTTTTTTAGATAAGTTGGAGATTCGATTGTGTACACTGCAAGAAAGAAACACGTGAAAACAATACCTATTGAAAAAAGTGCGGATTTAGAATGTTTAATTCAAAAGAAATCTAAAATACTTTAATAGTTGTATTTGGCCGGGGATGAAGAGTTAGCATTTATAAACATTCTTGAACTATACAGTTCCATGTGAACTATCAATTCATCAATGATTGAACGGTTATCGTGAGTCCGTACATATTTGGATTTAACTCGAACCGGGTTGCTATGACCCAATTAAGAAAGGTTCGGATCTTGACCATTTTTTATGTTATTAAGAGATCCGATGGCATTTTCGTAGCTTAGAATACTATTGATTAGCCTCCACATCGATATGTATATCAAATTTTATTTTTCTAAATCTCGTTAATTACGATTCTCATTATTGGTCTCATATATTATAAAAAAAATTCACATTTGGTCCTTTAATTAGATACGGCTAGTATTTTAACGAAAAAGGCTATGTGGGTGTTATGCAGAGGGCTGAATAGTTCATGGGTACATGGTCTTTTTCTATCAAATTATTAATGAAATCTGATGAAGTGACTAGAAGTAAGAATTTTGTAACTTATGGGATCATTACGGAGAATCGTGTAACTAATAGGATGAAAAATATACTGAATTCAAAATATGGAATGAAAAATACAGTTTTCCCTTTATATTCTGTTAACCTAATTCTGCAAAATATATATGTTACAGATTATTAATTAATTAATGTTTCATTCAGAAATTAATACAGATAAAAAGTCGTCAAACGAATGTGAGCTATTTTATGTGTCCTTTGCCACTCCCTAAAACTGAAAAAGTAACGTCTGATTCCATGTGCAAACGAAATGATACGAGGTGCTTTTTTTAATATCTTTTTTTTTTTTTATCTTTGATATAATAAAATCCTCATGAGAAGAAATATGATGTTTTTGCTATAATTAATTACTGTGGTAAAAAAAATAAAATTTTTTGACCAATATAAATTAATTATGGTTTTATAAAAATTATTAGCTGTTATTTCTTTAAGTGAGATCAAAACATTAGTCTTTATTAATTAAAATCATCATAAATATTTTAGTCATAACTCAGGATCATGATAAATATTGATTAATGATGATAAAAAAAATTTCAGCATTAAGTTTGTTTGGCTGTGATCTACATATTGATTTACTAAAAGTCAAAATTGCAAAATTAGTCGTGTATGTATGGGGGGTGGCGAAATTGGTCCCATAACTATGAGACTGACAATTTTAGTTATTTATGTTTTAGATTTGTAGCAATTTTCGTCATTCATGCCAAAAGTGACCGAAAATTAATAAATCAAATTGGGACACAAGGTTTCAGCGATAAATAGATATTACTTACACATCGTGGATACTGATGTGGCAAAGAATGGTTAACTACCACCCAACACCAACACCACCACCTCACAGCCGATCGCAGGAATTTTTTTCTGGCGCATTTTCGGCCACGTGTCATCACCACTGAACTCACCGTCCGACGTTGATTCCAACCCTACAACATGTGTTTCAATCAGAGTTCAAATGCGCCTCCATGCTGATTATAGCCTTACCCTAAAAAACCTAAATTTATTTTCTATTTCATCAAAATTCAGCGTTGTCCAATATACCCACTGTTCGAGACCACCACCAATCAACTCCCCATCTTCCGGAGAGTTGATTGCACCCAAATCATCTATTTTCGTCCACTATCCGACATGTTCTCTCCTTTTTTTTTTTTTCATTTCGCCACTTTTTGGTGTCACAAATGGATCAGAGAAGTGTAAATTAAATAATCAATATTATATCAATAAGAATATAAACATTAAATTCGATAGCTTGTTGAACTTGCATTAGTTGAGAATGATTGATAATATTAACGGTGGATTATATTTACACTTCCGAGATTATGTTGTTCGTAAATTACAAGTATATTCTTTAAAATTGTAATTATAATTATAAATAATCTCTTATTTAATATTGAAGTATTCCACAAATACCCCTGAGTGCTCTACACTAACCCTTCAAGAGATCTACTTGTAATTTTATAAAAACTAAGGAGCGTTTATGTAATTAGATCTAATTGTAGGTAGTGTTCATTAAAACCTAAATTAGGTCTAATTGGGTGGTCATCACGACTCCACACATATCCGGGTTTGAGTTAGGTTATAGTTAGGTTGGATCAACGAGGCACAGATCTCGTTCTGTTTTGTAATAAATAAGCGAACTTGGGGCTTTTGTATAGATTCCCAAACCTTTGAGGTGGCACCCACATCATATGTACTTTTATCTCGGCTTATTATTAATGCACAATTATTATATATGGAGGTTTATAATAATAAATTAAATTATTCTTATTTTTTAATTAATAATTACATACATGAGTACATCAATATTTTCATAAATTGAACAATATACTAATTCATACATTAATATAACTAAAAAATAATAACAAATTATAATAACCCACATAAAGTGAGAATAAATACTCATATGTCGAGTGAAACTCAAACTTATGACTTCAAAATTATTCATAAAATCTTAATTCTAACCTCTATATTAAGACATCATCGTACAAAATTAAACATTTAAATTGATCTTTTCGTTGGTTAATGCCATTTATAAAGTTAAAAAACTGAAAAAAGTTGGTATAGTATTTGTGGTTGGCATCTGTATTATCTTGAAACAATAAATTGGAAAGGGTCAATATCATTTGGTTTTTCATTTATATGTATATATATATATTCTCCAAACCTAATTAGACATAAATGTAAATCATAATTAAACAAAGTGGAAAGAATTGTCTCTTCTTCTCTGTTTTTGGCGGACGAGGTTGAACTATCAGACAGCTTTCAAACAAACATATACATATGTATATATTTTTATGAACGCATATGCATCTTGACAAGACAGTTTTTAGAGCAATTTCAGACATCCCATATGCGGAACTGACATGTCTCTATTTTCTGATAAAAATACCTTAAACCACTTCACACCACTCTCTGCCTGTTTAGTTTCATGTGAATTTTGAACATTTTTAATAGCTATGAACTAGAAATTACAGTAAATAATTATTTTTAATTATGATTAAATAAAATCAATATAAAATTTTAATTTATGTACATGAAAAATATTTTTTGCTATGATTATCAGTAATAACAAATGTTTTTATTATGCCTTTTAACTATATATATATATTTTTTATACATCATACTTTAAATATATATTAATGTTTCTACATCAACCAACAAATTCGAAATAAACAAAGAAACATATACAAACTATATGTACAAGTATTCATTCATCTATTTTACTAAGAAAAAGAATTATACATGTAGCACTATTTACTAAATAAATTGGAAAAAAATTGTATTTGACCTCCCACAAGTTAGTTTCTTTGTTATTTTTTTCATTATTTTTAACTCACCGCATTGCATCCCATAATCAGAAAAAAAAATTACAATTTTAGTCCCAAACTTTAATTCTATTGAATTTACGATAGAAACAACATATGCATGACATGAGCTCTATTAAGTCTTGAAGGGAATTAAGGTTTTTTCTGTCAGAAATTTAACGAAATTAAAGTTGAGGACTATAATTAATTTTTTTTGGAGTTATGAAATTAAATATAATAAATTTTTAAAAAATAATGGGACTAAAATTATAAAAAGACTAATTTTTGAGACGTAAAATATAATTTTTCTAAATAAAATTAAATATAGAACATAAGTTGGTTGTTTGCTCTGAAATCTCCCATTAAAGTTTGGGGATGGAAAGAGACAATTATCCATGCAAAAAACTTTTCCATATTTAAAAACAAATAAATAAAAGCATGCACATTCTCTCCACTGTTTTCTGTCCCTAGCTACTGCTTCGGACGCTCTATACTATAAATAGCATGAAACCCTTATCCATGCAACCATTGATGCACTCTCCCATAGCTCAATATCTAGGGTTATAATTTACTTTATTTTTATCTACAATCCCTCCATCGATCTCTGCTCGTTCTCAGTAATTACTTATCGGAATTAATGGCTTATCCAAGAATGTTTGTGCCCTTGTTCTTCTTTCTCTTTCTCTTGTGCTTCTTGACCTCGGCGGCGCGTGTGCTTCCACTCACACCGGAGGACGTCAACTTCCGATATTTTCAGAGGAAAATAGGGTTTAGCCCTGATGAACTGGAGGTGTACAGAAGGAGATCACTGGGTCAGGGTTACGACGACAGGGTCGCGCCCGGTGGCCCAGATCCTCACCATCATTATCGGCCATAACATTTTGCTGATGCACTAATTTCTCAGTACACTGTGTGTTTTCCTGTGTGTGTGTGTGCGCGCGTGTGATGCGGCGGGTGATGTCCTGTGCGGACAAACTGATGAATTTTGTTGCGGAGTAATATTACCAAATTTTATGATATTATAAGAAATCTGATGTTGTCGACGTCTCTTATGTATTACTATTAATGTTGTTATTATTAATTCTTATGATAATCCTCACCTGCATTTTTCCTTCAATAACTAAGTAGGCCATTAGTAGTCTTCTTGAGTGTTTTTCCTTACATGTTTTGTTAATTATTGTATAGAAAATGCGTGTGCTTTTTTTTTGCTTTTTTTGAAGATCCCATTAGTCAATTTTTGTAAGCATGAAGCAAATTTTTGATCCTATATTTATTGCATTTTGATATTTTAGTTATTAATCTTTCCAGGACATCATAAGTCTTGTAGCTTTTAATTTTTTACGGTTTTGGTTCATTAAATAAACCAATTGAAACTAAATTCCCAGAAAAAAAAGCTCGTACGATGCATATGCTTTTTCCGGCAATATTTGCAAACTCTTGCGAATTGAAGGACCAAAATAGTGGTAAATTAAAAAATTAAAGGACCTATTTGCTATACTAGAAAGATAAAACACCAAAATACAAAAAAAACAGGACGAAAATTGCACTTAATCCTTATTCAATGCATTCAAATTCAAAAGTTAATTAATTCATAAATAATTCAAATTAACAAATAAATTAAAACAAGACAAAAAAAAAATAAATTATTATAAAAGTATATATACCCACATCTGTATGACTTAAACTCATAATTTTTGAGTTGTGAGGTCTCGACCAGCAATCGGTAATTTGAATATTCATGAAACTTCAACTATGTTCATGCATTTATATATTTTGGAACTTTCAAAATCACTTTTAGTATTCAGTTATATTTATAAGAATGCCAGCAACCTAAATCTCTAATCACTATCGTAATGATCATCGTTTTATAAAAGTTGAAATTAATTTGACACTTTTGCCAGTTGAGATTTTAAATAATTAGCTATTTCAACATCAACTTACTTTGAAGATCAATTTTTCTATACCTATTAATCAAAATTTAGGCCAATAAACTCATCACTCTAAATTAAAAGCAATTCTACAAGTGCAAATAATACCATTACTAATAGACTAAGGAAACCATCAATAATATTTTAGTTTAATGGTTTAGATTGAGATCCGATAAATAAGTTTGAAATCATAAGTTCGAGTTCCATCAAGCATGTGAGTGCCATCTTACTTGACCTTTTCCATTAATATAAATAAAGGAATACGTTTCATCGAATTCTCTCTTAATAGATCGTACTTAAGATGCTAAAATCCATTGCATAGAATTTCTAAGAGATTATTGTCCAAACTAAGATGTAAACAAACAAATAATAACATTGAGCATTGTCGTAGACTACAGGATGTTCTAAATTAAAATATTTTTAAACATTTTATAAGATATTAGATTTTATTTTAAAAATAAAATTTTAGAATATATATCAATTGGCATAAAATACGGAACTTTTAAAATGTTAGTCATGTTATTTTTGTAAACAACTTACTTCTATTTTTAATAAGAAAGCTTATATGTTGCTAACATAACTATATTTGGAATCTATAAGCTATTTTTTTTATATCTATTTTGTTACATTCTATAAACTATCAATTATCATATAAGTCTTTTAAATAAATTAAACTTCACCAAAAAAACCCTGTAAATATGATCAAACTACGACATACACAATATATGATTTTTAAATATAATATTTGTATATACATTAAATAAGAACTAATTATTCCCAATCTAATGTTAGATTAATATCTCATGATCACATCCTTTCTTATCGTACCAATAAATTAAACCTTTCTGGACGTTGGACACCACATCACATGTAGGTTCGGACAAGCAAAAACTAGATTAGATAAAAATAAAATAATTAAAAGAACCAACGAATAATATTATTAGTTTTGAGAGATCATATATACGTTTTTTCACTTTTAGAATATTGAAATGTGACAACAATGGACACCCAGTGTCGAAGTGATAGACAAGAGCATGTTTCTATGATTCGGATCCACCTAAGATCCATAAAGTAACTATATAAATTGTTAACTTTTTCTCGACAAAATTTGTCCAAATTGTTAATCAATTAACTAATATGTACGTATATGGTTAATTAATACACATAAGAAATAAAGTCAAATCTCAACAGAAAACAGACGTGGGACATAAATGTTTGAAAATAATATCCTAATTTAACTTCAATCATGGGTGCCCTTTTGTGAGAACGAAAGGTGGTTTGTCTGTTTACAACTGCTAATATATTCAGACATATATAAATATAGACACACACTTATATAAGATAATTGCTTTTACATTTCATATGGCATTTGCTATGATGTCGTTTTGTTATTAGCCATCGGCGAGAACATGAAACGGATATAATATGTTTGCTGAATGGATCTGTCGCCAACTTAATTAATTCTTGCAAACATGCACCGTCCCCTTTTGGATGTATGTAAATATTTTATAATAGGAAAAATAATTAATTTTAATTCTATAATTTAAGGATGATAATTTTGGTCTTTTACGATTTTGTTCTGGTTAATTGGTCTTGTAATTTTTTTAAAAAATGACAATCTTAGTCTTTTTTTGCCAAAAAATTACACCTTATCAGTTATGTTTGCACATAATTTGCTAATTTTGGTGGACGTGTAGACATGAAATTCCAACTCCTTTTTTTTTTTTTATAATATTATTATGTGGAAAAAACTGACAACTTGGCATACACTTGGTAAAACTTGCCAAGTCAGGAGTTTTTTCCTTCAAAACTTGCCAACAAATGTTGGATTATTTAGCCCCAAATGGTAAGAGAAAATCCCTAAAATGTCTCATTTTCTTTCCGGCATAGTAGCCCCAATTTTTGATTATTGAACATAATAAATCTATAATAATTTTAAGCTGTCTCAAGCATACCTTTTTTAAAACTTGAAAATTTTCAGCCAAAATACTTGTTTGGGGCTAAATAAAATATACCTTGTTTATTGGATATAATATTCAGCCAAGTCAAAAGTATCAAAATTTTCAACCAAAACATATGTCTAAAACATCAAATTTTTCAGCAAAATTACACAAAAACTTTCCAAAAACAAGTCGTTTAGATCACTTTTTACTTCAACCATTCTTGTAGGCCTATATGAGAAAATTGGGATGTCCAGTGTGCCAGTCATGGGTTGGGGATCCTGATGTTCAGTTTTGGACATAAGGTTGATTGTGATTGTATAGGCAATGGTGGGTGGCTTATCTGCAGTTGACTATACATCGATGGCCCATGCATTGTAAACGTTTGTATCTGTTCACTTGTAACATCTTCTGGTTGTTGATCTAGGTTGTGGTTCCTCAATTAGTGTAGCAGGTTCCTTAATTTGTGTAACAGGTGGCTTGAGTGTTGGTAATTGCAAATTCATGGGTATAAATTTGTACCTTTTTCTCCAAAAAGGAATATCCAAACTTTATGTCAAGCTTGATAATCATACTGTTTTTTATGATCAAACTTATATTTTCATTGATTGTTGCTGCCACTGCTTTAATAATACTTACAGTGTTACCTCTTATTCTTTTTGTCATGTGATAACATCCAAATATTTCAAGTAATAATTCAAAATTCAATAAGCTACTTATCCCATGATTGCATGTGCATAAACCCTCTTATAAGTGACCATAAAATAATACTCATGCACATAATTTTCAGGTATCCCATTTTGATTGAATATGACACTTATTGCATGCTTGCATGGTATACCACTAATGTTCTATTTCCTACATGTATAGCTCCATTTATCTAAATCCACACAAAATTGACTACCATCAGAACAGCTGATTTGATAATGTCTGTCATCAGCTTTTATAAGAATGTAGTCCCTAATCTTATCCACATGCTTCTAAATGATATATTTCCAATTTTGGAATAAACATTTGTTTTCCATTTGTGTGCAGCCCTATCCCTATTTTCCTAAAGCCTCTATATTATAAATTGTCTATTCACTCGAGTATTATGATGATAGGTTTAGACTTGGCATCTAAAATGTTGCTATTAAATGACTCACAATAATTATTCAACAGTATGTCACACTTTGAGATAATAGTAAAGTGTGACCTTCTCCAACATTATGGTGGTTTATCATTAAACCACTCATGTACACTTGCATCAAGTGTTTTCATTTCATCCATTCTCATTTTGTACTACCTATTAGTACTTGCCCTAGCTGCCCTCCATAATGCATTTTTAAATGCCAATTCACTGAAACTAGAAAATTTGAAATTATTGTGCATATGCCTCACAAAATTTGTGCACACCTTTGAGAAAAAATAGTTTGAAATGCATTTATAAGACCCTTCTTCTTATCAAACATGAAATTGTACTCATAACGCTTTATTATGTTCAAATCTTGCTTTAAGATTGTTAAACCGCTCCCATATCTCCTCACTTTCATTCCTCACAACTGCGTATGCTGTGGTATATATATTGTTATTGGGATCAACCCCAGTAGCTGTTAGTAACATTAGCCCCCATAAGGTCCCTTCAAGTGCCAGCCATCGACTCCAATGATAGGCCTACAACCACTTAAAAAAAACATTGAAGCATATATAAAATCTGCTAAATCTAACATCTCCTAAAATTACAGTGGAACCAGGGTCTGTTTTTCTTAGTTCTTCAGTGTAATCTCAAATCCTAGTGTATTGGGACTATGAACTACTCTCAAGTTTTTTTCAATGATTGTCTTTTAGCCCCGTAGGCTTGGTCTCTTGAGACATGATGTTTCAATTCATTCATTACATTACTCTTGAATCCCTTCACATTTCTTTTTGGATTAGACTTGTCTTAATATTCTTCACATGAAATGATTGAGAGCATGTATGTTTAGGATTGTAATAATTTATTTGAAATGTGTATTTATTTTTAACCTTTTGTAGTGATTTTCCACTAACAATCATCTCCATTGCACAAGGCGTAAATCCTAATCTTGTCATTTTTTGTAAATTTTAAGGTTCTCTTAGTTAAAATTACATGTGATTGAACTGCCTGTCTAAACTCTTTGTTTTGACTGAAGATCATCCCCAAATCAAATGTGGGGTCATAAATTTCAATAGGATTGAACCCAGGGTGTGCAGACCCTTCCCCCTCTCCATCAAACAATTTATTTTCATCAAAATTATTATAAGTATTCGCAACTCAATCATCCCCATTGCCCACGGTATTTATTTCTTCACTATTATGTATGATATTGTTATGGCTGTGCATAATTCAGTAAACCGACAGAAAATTGGTTGAGTTGAAAATTTAGTTTGATTTTTGTTTTTTTTTTAATTTTTTCGGTCCATTTTTTCCAGGTTCGATTACCGAACCGAATCGATTACCGTTTTCCTAATATATATATATATATATTATTAAATATATTATTATATATTATATACACTTCAACTGATATTTTAAATTCAATCTTCTTCTTTGAATCTTTATCTTCTTCTCTAGCTTTATTCTTCTCTTATGTTTTCTCTAAACAACAGCGAAGAGAGGCAAAACGACTGGAACACAAAACACACAGTGGTAAGGCACTGACTATGGCGGTGATTGGGACTCTACGGGAGATGAAAGAATCAGAGAAATATAGAGGTGTGACTCTGAGATAATTCGATTTTCATTGCATGAAAATCGAGAAATTTCACCACTATATATATGTGTGTGTGTGTGTGTGTGTCCGAGTGATGTGTATGTGGAAAATTGAGAGGTTTCTTTTGGAATTTGCTTATTTGTTTGATTCTTGCTATTTTTCTTGAAAGAGTTGCGTCTTTTTCTTAGATTTGGAAACTCTTGAGTTACTTCTTTGAGTTTGGTTGGTGTAACTGAGAGATTGCTTGCTGATTTGGATATAGAAAGAATTAAGCTGAGTTGGGGTTTGTTGAGTTTAATTGCTGGTTTGTGGTTGTGATTTGTAGCTAGATCTGAAGTATGTTGCCTGAGGTTGTAGGACTTCTCTTGTTCCTATTATTTTTTTTATAGTGTTCATCTTTTAATTAAGTATACTGAAAGAAAGCCATTTGCAATTGAAATCTTTTAATGTCTAATTATTTAGTTAGAAATTGTAATTGCTTTGGCTAACACAAACACACTTTCCTATTTGAATATCATAATTTAATTTGGTTTCTTGGGGCTTGTTATTGATGGGTTAACACACACACACACACTCCCCATTCTCATTTTTTATTTGGTGATGTCGTTTCATGTCTGATACATTTATTGCATGTTGCAGCTGATCAACGAATGAAAAGGGAAACATCGGATTTGCCTTAGGGAAACGAACGAGAAGATATGAGATTAGAGGAAGAAGGGATTTCTCTCACACCTCCACAAGAATCACAAAGGACAAAAAGAAAATAAACATGTAAAAGAGCGAAGGCTTGGGATCATTTCATTGGCCATACTGACAGCGAGGGAAAGCCAAGAGCAAGATGTAAGATTGCGAACGAACTTATATTATTGATAAATATAAGAATGGCACTTCTGAAATGAATAACCATAAGAAAGTATGCAAAAAACATCCTGATAATGCTTTTGTTGTCGATAATCAAACAATAACTAGTTTCTGCTAGAGTGTAACGGAAATTTTACAGAAGGTTCTTCTAATTCAAAATTTGATCAAGAAGTTGTTAGAAAAGTCGTAGCTTGTATGGTCATTATAGATTAATTGCCATTTAAGTTTGTCGAAAATGAAGAACTTAGGCAATTTATATTTGTTGCATGCGCATAGTTTATTATCCCGTCTGGAACCACTATAACCAGGGATAGTTTCAAAACTTCTAAACAAAGAATTTCATTGCCAATGGGCACATGGACTTCTAATCAGAGACTAACTAATATGTGTTTGACTGCGCATTACATTGATTGTGATTGAAAAATTCATGAGGTCGTTCTTAATTTCATTCAATGTCATACTCATAGAGGTGATGATGTGGGTTTGTAGATTGAAAAATATTTGTTGGATTGAAGATTGATAAAGTTTTTGCTATAACTGCAGGCAATGCTTTTTCTAACGACACAACTGTTGCTTATTTGAGAAGAAATATTTTTAATTGGGGAACTGCCATACGTGATGAAAAATATTTACATATTGGATATCTGTCTCATATTATTAATCTTATTGCCAAGGATGGTTTGAAGGAATTGAATGAGTTCATTAAGCATGTACGAACATTTGTTAGGTATGTTCGACAATCACCTACTAGGATAAAAAAATTTAATGATTATGTTGTTGAGGAGAAGATCCAAAGCAAAAAATCATTATGCTTAGATGCCCTTACAAGATGGAATTCAGTTTATAATGTGCTAGAGATTGCTTTGATTTTCAAGGTGTGTTTATAAGATATGCAATATATGATGCTGATTTTTGTAATGATTTCATGTCTGGTGGACCTTATGTTAAAGTTTCTTTTTTTTTTTTTAAAGAAAATATAATAGGAATTTAATATAAATGGAACAGCGTGTGTCACTAGCATTATATGATCGTGCGAATCACGAGCGTAAAAAAAAAAGAAAAAGAAAAAAAGAATTAAAAATAAATGGGGGTAGGGTGTGCCCATTAGCGTGCACGCTATAAAGGTATGTCGACACGAACACGACCATTAATTCTCCCATACTCACTTGGACTTCACACATTCATTATTCTTTATATTAGACTCCAACATTTCCCCAAAAAGTCCATAAAATCTAATGGATTGGATATATATATAATAACTCTAAAGAGAGAAAATGGGGAACCTCTGTCGGCTTCAACCAGGCATAGACCTTATGGTAAAGTTGGGTTGCTTATAAAATAAGATTAGGTTATGGTCGAAAAATTTGTGAAGGTGTTGCACTACTTTTATGAGCTAACCAATTGAGTTTTTTTATCTTTATTTGTGACCTCTAATACTTTTTTGGATGAAATAAGTTATGTCAATAACTTGTTGAATATGTGACTTAGGAGTAATGATAATTATTTGGTAGACATGACACATAAAATAAAGCAAAAATTTGATAAGTATTAGAGAAATGTTGAAAACATAAACATGATGTATATGATGTTGTTATGCTTGATCCTCATCATAAATTCTCCTATCTTCAATATGTTTTCAAGAATATGTATGGGCCAAAAGTAAGAGAGGAAATGAAAAATCTGGTCAAATTTGCTCTCCATGATTTTATTTGAAGAATATAAAAAGTGTATTCTTCTACAACATCAAACCCTTCTACCACTTCGTTCGGGTGAATCAGGCCAAGATCAAGATGATAATAGTGAATGAAGGAACGTTAGAGACAAGAGAAATAAATGAAAACAAATGGTGTTTGAGATTGAATAGTTATCTAAACAAGGAAATTGAGACAGATGAATCTCCAAGCTTTGACATCACTGAATGGTGGAAATTGCATATTCCAAGATTTCTCATCTTAGCAAGATTGGCGCGGGATGTATTAGCTATGTCCATATCTACCATTGCATCGGAATCTATTTTCACTACTGGAGGTCGCATAATTAATGATTTTAGAGCTTCATTGACTCCAAACATGGCACAAGCTCTAATTTGTTGCCAAGATTGGCTACATCACACTCTATTCAAACCACTTGAGGAAGATTACGACACCATTGACAAAATTGTAAAAGGTATAGTTTAAGATAATATTTATTGCAAATATTAGTTTATTGATATATATTTCAGTTATCATTTTATTTCTTATGAGTAATCTTAATCTTGTGGATGTTGTATTAAGTGTGGGCTCAGACTCAACCATCATCGAGTTATGATGTTGTATATCATGTAAGTATGACTTTTTTTCATTCACTTTTATAGTTTTAATTGTTGTTTGTTTTATAAAATAAGTTGATAGTCAATGGAAGAACTTCAATCTCATAGAAAGATTCTCAAGATTCCCATGTCACAACTGATGGGCTATGAACTTATGATGTCATTGATCAAACGAACACATTGATGTTATTCATTATATGAATTGGATATTGAATATTGTACTGTTAAATTTGAATTTAAATTTTTATTTTGATTTAAATGAATGGATAATTATTGTGTTCTTTTGATTTGAATTATATTTGTAATATATCATCCATTGTACATTAGATTTTGATATTTTTGTATAGATATTTTTGGATAAAATTGAAAAAAATACTTAAATATATTTTTATAACTTTTATAAAACTTTCAATTTTTTTTTTCATTTTAAACAACAAAAAAAGGCAAAAAAATTTCAATTATAACGGAACTGAACCAGGGTTATTTAGTTCGGTTTTGATATGGGTGATCGGTGAACCAAACTTTAAGTCAACCAAAAGTTCGGTTTGGTTCGATTCGGTTTAACAAACTGGACAACCTATATATTGTTCTCACTATCTACATATTTCTCAAATATAACATCTTCAATTATGCTTTCTTCTACCATATCATAATCCTTGTCCAATAAAGAATCATAATTATCCCCACCCTCATCCTCAATAATCCTTTTACCATTATCAACCATCATTAGTTGTTCAAGCTCAATAAAAACTTGCATTTTAGGCCTCCTACATTTTTAAAACAATGATTTTATATCATTATCATCAATCCCTTGTCATGATCATATAGTAGGTCCTCCCACATATAATGCCTACTTTATCACAAAAATAGTCAAGTTCCCTCTTATTCAAGGCAAAGAATTTGTATAATCAATTTTTTTTACAAAACCCCCCTTAGATCTAGCTTTAGGCAAAGTAATAAACTCACCCCAATAGTATAGACCAATAATTATGGAATCAGTATCATGATCTGCATACAAAAAACACAGCAAAACAACCAAAATAGATTTAAACATCTCAAATATGTACATAATGCTGAAATAAACATATCATAGTCAATTAAATTATATTTTTACTTGGGTAAAGCAATCAACATAGAAAAACACCAAAAAAAAAAAAAAACAACAAAGAAGCATGAACCACAATACAAAATACACCACTGGGACCACAAACCACACTTAGGGTTGGTCCGCTTCCAACATATTGGCGCACTACCAGAGCCAACAAGCTTATTGACTTGAGTAGTTGATAGAAATATGAGCAGCCCATCTGATCCCTATTCTGGAATACTGGAATTAGGTGAGTTTAAAAGGGATTGCATAACGATGTTTTACAAGTTACCAAGTTCGTAAGCATCATTCTTTGATATTTAGACGTCAGTTTCCTCGATTCCTTTTTGTTCTTTTGCTTTTGTGCATAGACAGGTCAACCAAATTGCTCAAGTTTTAGCCAAAAGTGCTATTGTTGATAGTGGAGAGGCGGTTTTGTTCCCAAAGTTCACAAACTCTCTTGTTCTATAAGATAAACTGAATTGCTTGGTTCAGAAAAGAAAAAGAGAAAGAAAATAGGTCTGATGATAATAAATATATTTATTTCTATATTTATATTATCACTAAATTTTCACTATATATATCAAGATTTTGATTATGAGTATTTGCTATTAAATCAAATCATGTTTGGTTTATTATTTTCCACACCTTGACTAGGTTTGTATTATTTTGCTTAGGTTTTGAGCCTAAGTAAAATAATTTGCAGTATTTTTTTTAAATATTTTTCTTCTTTTATTCTCTTTCTTCCCTTCTCTTATTTCTTCTTTTCTTCTCTTTCTTCTTTCCTCTCTCTTTCCATTTTTCCTTCTCTTTTTCTTCTTTCATTCTTTATTCTTCTTTCCTTATCTGTTCTTCAACAAAAAAAATTTTCTTCTCTTTTCTTGTTTGCTTTCTCTTTTCTTCTATGAAATTACAACAATCATTGTTCCCTCTTCTCCACCATTCACGTCGCCGCCGAATTGAGTGGTTGCCGCCACGAGAGTCAACGCTGTCGTAGTTTACCGTGCGCGAGGCCTTGGATCTGTTGTCGGTTGTTGTTGATTGATGTTATTGATTTGGAGGTTGAGTCCATGAGAAGAGAATGACTGCTGCATTTACGAGTGAAGGTCGTGTCTCTGTTATCTTTCGTAGCAAGTTGTCGTTTGGGCGGTGGCACGTGGATGCGTCGCGCGCTCGCTCCTTTCAAATTGGTCAGCCGCACCATTTTCTTTAATCGTGACTTTTTTTTCATTCTTTAGATTTAGGACCTTGTTTTGCATTAAGTAATTCTATGAATTTCAACGTATTGCTCAACAATACAACGGTGATTGAGAAAAATTAGCACTGATTTCTGCGTTGCAATTTTTGTTTTACATATTTTCAGAATTTGATTTTATTGTGTTGTATTATACTGTGTTCGGGCACTATAGATATACAGTTTTGCCGCACTGTAGATAGGACAATAATTGAGGATTTCTTGCAGATGAGTGTTGAAATCTAAATCAATGTAGTGACTATACATTGCAATATCACGATTACTATTTTTTGATTTAACATTGTATTGATAGTGGTTGCATTATTTTTACTGATGCTAGTCAGTGTGGTAGTGTTGAGTTTTTGATCTTTTCTACCTATGGCCATTTTAATTGCCTGTTGTCTGTACATTGAGATTCACATGCCTCATAGTGATACATTTTGTACATTTCAAACTATAACATAGATGTTACATATTGCCTATATTGGTGCGCTATAAAAAAAATACTCCATCTAAATTTTAAAGTTCGAACACTGGTATTGGTTATTGAGTATTAAGAAGGGGTTGTATTTCGGAACTTCGTATGATATTTGTTGTACGTATCCGAGTATAGTGTTGCAGTCGGGGAACGGTAGCTTACATTCCACTTTTCATCCGTGTTGTTCTACTTTTGAACCATCACCTTCCTACGTTGACTAAAAAAGGTACTTGTTAGTCCTTTTAACTCAATGTTTGAAGTCTAGTTGGGTTCTTATACTCTTGCATTTTTTAATTTCAGTAAGTCTAATTTTATGTTGTTTAGTTTCATATGCTATTTCATGGTACTTACATCGTATTTTTGAATTTTTGGCTTGATCACTTGCAGTATACTATATCCTACCTCGCCCAAATGTTGAAACTAAAAGGATTCATGCATATACATCTCTTTAGTTGAGTAATTTTAGTTTGTTGCATATAGACACCAAATAGGGAACTTCTGGAAATATATATATATCAATGAGGGATTTGTCCTTCAAATGTACACACATATGAAAGTGTGTTTTGTCTCCGTCTACTTTGTGTTATGTTATGATTAAACTAAATAAGCTTACAATGTCTTGTCAGTTATTCCCATGTCGTTGGATCCTGCTGGTTTATATGGTTTGCGTTCATTAATTAATGTCTTCTATATTATCTCTATTCTGCTTTCTCTCTGCAAATCCAGAATTATTCCTATGAGAAAATCTTTTACCCATTCTTCCTCATGAAATAGGAATTTTTACTCTTTGTTCTTGCTTCACACACAGTCAGCCCATTGTTTTCTTATGTAATTTTTCTATTCTTGTTTATGCTTAGGAATGACGAGTGAGTTCCACTGAGTGCTTAGATTGGTGAAATGAGACTAAAATATTGGACTGGGAGTTCATATTTTGAATGGCGGTGAAAGTGGTAGATTTTTCCTAGTAGGAGTTAATATTTTGAATGTACACCCACTCTATTGTATTCACTTAATTTGGAATTTTGATCCCTAGTTGAATAGCTTCTGCTAATAAATGAGGTGCAAACTGACAACGTATTGGGGGTGCAACTGCCAACTGCCAAACTGGAAACCCCCTACTCTCATGGGGCTAGGGAACCTAAGTAGCGGGTGTCCCAAACATCTCTTCTCTCTTTGAGCTTCTTCTTTCTTGGCAACATCCTTTCTGGAAGAAACGGGGGAAAGTAATTATCTTCAATACGCGTCTCCTTTAAGAGGTAGGGAGGGGGGGAGTAGTCCTCATCATACACACCTCCTCGAGGAGGTGGTGGAGGGAAATAGTTGTTCTCAAGTTGTGTGGCCCTACTTTTCACTTCTTCCTCGTAGTTCATTTTTTTTAGTGTCCTTGGGCCTCTGCCAGCGATCCTCGGGAGAAAAAGAACGTCTTAGCCTCTGCAAGGACGGCAAGGGGGTCGAGGGGGCAATGCATGTTCTGCAACGTACAAAGCCACAACCTTGTTGGCAGCTTGAGTGTAGCATCTTCCACTAGTTGGTGAAGCGCTTCGGGAGTTATCTGGATCAGCGGTGGTGGAGGTGGAACGCAAACCATGATTTTGCTCGTCCCAGTCGTTTATTTGTTTATCATGGAGGTTGAGAATAGGGGGGTTCTCTTGGATATTTCCCATATACACATGGTTCTCTCCTCCTCCTTTGAGCTCTTCGTGTCCAGCATTCCCATTCCTAGCTCATGATTGAGGATTCATATTCAATGCTTAAATCAAACTTCCACAAACGGCACCAAACTTGGTGGGGGGAAAACTGAAGTTTGAGAGCTAGGCACTCCAAACTCTTGCACAAGCTAGAAATTAATCCTCTTCTCTTAGATTCCTTCTCCTTCCAAAAATGAAGGAGTATTTATATTATGCTAGCAATAAAGGCAAGGGCATGTAAAATAAATTCTACCCCTTACTTACCACTAATTTGTGGGTACAATTTGTCTGCAAGGGTTAATCCAGTAAATACAAAATAATTCAAATCGTATAGTCTTGATCTCTTGTCTCTTTTAATGGAAAGGATTTGAGCTTCCTTTTAACTAGCCTTTTGATTAATTTTCTTATATCCATCACTGACATTAGCAAAAAAAATGAATAAAATCTATATTTATTTTCGATTGACTTAAATCTGACATATTGTAAATCAAATAATTTTTTTTTCTGACCGAATTATCTTCATATATCTTTATATGCTAATGCATATAATGCTCGAAGATACATCTTTAATGTTATATTAGTTTGGTTGGAAAGTTGTTTGACCTACAGTGAATCAATTTGACTAAGTATGATTTTTTATTCAATATTTTGTTAATATTAGCAAATTTTATAAATTTTAATTAAAAAAATTTAAAATTTATTTATTAAACGAAAATAAAAATAAAAAATACTAGATGTAGTTTCCCAATCATAAAACACTACAACACACGTACATTCGGCAAGCGAAAAGAAGTTAGAGAAAACATGAAACAGCGATTAATTAGTAAAAATAAAGAATCGCATTGTTATGGGTGCTCACTAGTGGAATATTCAATGTGCATGGTCGGCTATGGGCACGCGGCGAGTGTCGCGAATGTCGCATATGTATGTAGAGAATATCATGTTGCGGTGATATGGATCCACCTAAGAAAGATATTAAAAAAAATAACAAAAGAATAGTTGTGGTATTTAATAGGGATAATTACACCATCTCCTCTAATATTTGATGTATTATATATAAATTTTTTGTGATTTGAAAAATTAAATCAAATACTCTGATATTTGCTTTGATCTAACAAATAGACCCCTTTATTATGCAAGATTTATCAAATTTATAGATATTAACAAAAAGTTTAATAAAAATTGATATTTACATCGATTAATTAACTTATTACTGGTTTATTGTTCAACCACATAAATTTTTCTGGTCAAAATACCCTTGAAATAGTGAAGATTTACCTCCTAACATATATTACTGAGTGGAGATGTATGAGGTAATTTAATCATAAAAATATTTATTTGATTTGTAATAAATCAGTAATAAGTCAACCAATGATAAATATGCATTTTATCGGTTATTTATTAGACGAAAGCAAATTTCAGAAATATTAGATGTAATTTTTTAAATTACAAAAAATTTATATGTAATTATAACAAACTTTAAAAAAATAAAAGCATAATTATCCTTAATTAATACAAAAGAAACAGAGTCAAATCTCAACGGAAGTCCGACATATATAGAACTAAAGTTTGCGAAAACGTGCCAACATCCTTTTACTTTAATCATCTACCTTTTTGCAACTGCTACTTTACACTCACAAATATTTCACTGTTTAATTATTTTTTGTCATAATCTTTTCATTGTTTAATAAGTATGGCTTTTCACTGTTCACAAACTATTATTTATATTTGATTGTTATTTCAAAACGACACTACCAATTATTGATTAAATTCACACTTTTTCCAACAATTTGGAATCAATTTCTACATTTTATTTGTACTGCGTGTATTCATTGGGTTTCACTAAAATACTTTGGAAATTAATATGTTCGTATTTGAATTATAATTGGTTTATATATGACTTTATCATTTAAATAAATATATTTGGTCTATATGACTCTCTCAATACATTTGGACTTGTGAATTATTCATATAGATTAATTATATGTGACGTAATTTAGATAATTCATATAGTAATTCATAAGAAATTTGAAATAAAATAGAAAATTACTAGAATTTGAAAATACTTTATATTTTGTTGCAATTATCCATATATATCTAGGGAAATTAATTAAAAATCTTAAGCAACAATATTTTTCGTTGCAAAAAACTATATTTGAGTGCCACCATCAGATCAGGGGGAAAGGCAAGAATGGTTGTGGGATAATCTTGAACGAGATAGGCCTCGACAACCATGGGTCATCACAAAAATCTGAGGCAAGCTACCATTCCCAATGTGTCACCGCGGGAAATTATAATTTAACGTGGTTGGGTCAAATTTAAACTAATTATATGATAAGTGCTATATAATTGTCGTGCGGTTGGTATATAGTTATGAGAAAGTGGCTAATCACATAACAAATGTAATGCACTTGTTCGGACTAATTTCGTTCAACCAAACTTGATTTGAACAAGAATTTTCCATGCCACTGTACTTCTACCCCAAAGGTGCAATTCCTCTTGGTTTGCATGACTACTTTGAAATTATAAAAAACCCTATCATTATGTTTGGCTTCGTTTTTGAGATGGCCCAAAACCGAAGCAATGTTTGGCATTCAATATTTTGTCAATTTTTATCTCGTTTCTAGGTATTTTGTAACAGTGAGTGGGGGACAAAATTAAAATTTCTCTCTCTTCATTTACAAATAAACTATATACATTTTTATACATATATATATATATAAAAGACATGATTTGACAATAAACAGTACTTTTTGTCTCCTCACTATCCAACATCAAATATACCAAACTTATTTTATATTATCTCCAAAAACAAATCCAAACATACACACTATCTCTAACTTATTTTTATTTATCTTTATTTTTCTCTCTCTATATCCACAAAATACCCAAAAACAAGTTAAAAACAAAACCAAACATTATGTATGGATCTTGGTACCGTGAAAGATAGGCTAACCCAGAATTGGTACAAGTTTCCTCTGGAATTTGCGGAGGATGTGAGACTTACATTCCGAAATGCTATAACATATAACCCAAAAAGAGCAAGATGTAAAGGTAATGGCTGAGCAGCTGTCAAAAATATTTGAAGACAAATGGGCTCTTATAGAGGCTGATTACATGCGTGAGTTGAAGTTCACTGCATACAGATCTTGATGTGGGGTAACCAACACCAGCATCTCGGAAGGCTCCTCCACAGTCACGGGTGAGGGGCGATGCTAAGAAACCGAATGATAGATCTGAATCAATGACCTTTTCTGTTGATCCAAAAAGGAAGACAATGAATATTGCTCAATCCAGCAAAGGTTCCTGAAGCCAAAGGCTAAGCATCCAAATAAAAGGGAGATGACATATGATGAAAAGCAATAACTTAGCATAAATTTACGTTCCATTATTTTACGACGTAATAGATTTAGTCCCACAAGTCTCCTTCCGTTAACAATTTAAGAGGAAATGGGTAATGAAACATAAATTACAATTCTTTTTAAACTTATGAAACTAAATCTGCTAAGTTGTAAAATAATGGGACTAAAATTACAAATAAAATAAGTTATGGAACGATAAATTGTAATTTTTCGTGGTTACGAACATCTCTCTTTGCCTTTAGGATTTGATATTTTCTAGAAGAAAATCCTTTTGCTCTTGTCCACACTCATGCATGCTTGTATATGGTTTGAGTCTTATTACCATCTCAAATTGTTTGTCGTTATGCTGCATCTTTTATGAGGGCTACAGCAACAAAATCATTTTGTCACGCAGAAATCGGATTCAAAATTTAATGTGCATTCAATTTCTACTTATATGCCTATTTATGTTTTGATTCAGAGGAAGTCAAGACTTCCTCGGATCCTATCAAACAAATTAGCACGGTTAACGCTCTATTTTGTGGCATTTGTCGTTTTTGCTTTTGTTGTCTAGTATCAAAAAGACCCATATGTAGGCCGATTGCCCTGGATCCGTCGCCCAGTGGGAAAAATGAGAGACCTCCGTCGCCCTTGAAAACTTTGAGGGCAAGGGCTGCCCCCTTTTAGTGGCGACTGCGAAGAAGGGGAACAACAGCGGAGGCAGGTGAACGGCAGAGCGACGGCGAAGAACACGCAGGAGGTGGGACAGGGCGTTACGAGGGCGGGGGGCGGGGGCGGCGGGGAAGATGATCAATGTTTTGGTATTTTTTTTATTGTTTAAAAATAATTATATTAGAAAATTAAAATTTATTTAATATAATTTGTATAAAACAATACAATTTTAAAATATATTCAACACAAATTTATAATTCTTAATCAACTCTAATACTTTTAGAAATAAAATTGTTTATTTTGATTTTAAAAATATATAGATAATATATTAAAATAATTCTAAAAATTTGATATTTTCATATATAAAATATGTATAATAATTTAATTTCAGGTAATAATATTTTTTTACATATAAATACTAATGAATATTATTTGTTAGTATTTGTCATATTTTTCCACAAAATATAAAAAGTATAAAGAATTAACCAAAAATAATAAAGATAGGAGCAATTTTGTCTATTCAAAAAGAAAAAAAAGAGGCTTAAAAACGAGTCAAAAAGTTATTCCATAAGGATATCTACCGCGCATAGGCAACTCTTTTTTTTTTTTTTACTTAGAGGGTTTTGTTTTATAGGGTTTATGATTATAGGGAGTCTTTGTTTTTTTGCCATTAAATAAACACAGATAAGTATTTAGTAATTTTTTTATTTTACAGGGGGTAATATGCAATTTTTCCTTATTTTTCTGTTACATTCCATACTTTAAAGAGATAAATACAACCCAATTATACTTTACGGGTGCCAAAGATAATTAATCCAATAAATTATCATAAAATATTCTAATTCAAACATATTTTCATATCTATCTCGTCATTTGTACAAAAAAAAATCACAAAAAACGCAAATTGAAGCACAATTTCGTTCTATAACGTCTTTTAGTAAGAAAATCTATCTCAAACTAGATGTATTTCAAATGAATTTATTATTTTTCACATATCACGAATTTATTATCTCTTATTAGTGAAATACTCTGTTCACTATTTAGATTTCGTAAAAATTTAGTGACATTTATTTAAAAAAATAACGGATTGTTACGGTGCATGTGTGAAATAAAGGACTAATGGTGAGATTTGACCTATATCTTAATGTTATATCAAATGAAGTAATTTTGATCAACCCCAAAATTCAAATTTAAAATTTATTAAATAACAACATAATTTTTTTTCGTAAAAACATCACTATTAATAGAAAAAATAGAAGAATCTACATTAAAGAGACTGACATATCAATTAATTAAATTTAAATATATGAACTCATCTTAATTACCAATAATTATTAACCAATAAAATTATTATCCCACTTCAATAATTGATCTTGTCAAAGAGTTTCTGATAATAGGTAAGACAACTTCCAACATTTTAAATAAATAATTGGAAAATGTATTATTTTAGTCCACTAAGTATGTTTAATTTTAATTTTAGTTCGACAACTATGTTCATTTTTGTTTAGGTCCAATAACTTACGAAATTGCTTACTTTTAGTCCTTTGGCAGACTTTCGGACAATTTTACCTTTATGAGTGCATATGGACTAAAACTGTCTTTCAAAAGTTGCATAGGAAGGTAAAATTGTTCAAAAATCTGCCAAAGGACTAAAAGTAAACAATTTCGTAAGTTATTGGACCTAAACAAAAATGAACATAATTATCGAACTAAAATTAGGCATACTTAACGGATTAAAATAATACTTTTCCCTAAATAATTCAACATAATTATCGAACTAAAATTAGGCATACTTAACGGATTAAAATAATAATTTTATCTAAATAATTCTTTCACACTGAAATCCAGAGAATGATAAAGAGAAGCAGAAGAGGAGAGAACAAATGCAAAGTAAGGTTGAGAGGAAAAAGAGACATTATTCTAATTTAACAATTCAAGAAATTGATAGCCCACCTATACCCACTTTCAGTTCCTATAAAAAGACAACAAGAAGTAGATTATTATTATTATAATTATTTTTTGTATTAATATTTAGTAAATGAACATTTCAGCAAGAAAAAACATAATGATTTAATAAAATATTCTTTTTTTTAAAATTTATGATATTAATAATTAAGTCATAATTACTTTACGTATTTTTTAAAAGAGTTAAAAATAGATACTCCCCAAATGTTTGAATTGTTTTGCACTTTGCCCCGCAATGAAGAAATTCGAGAATGCCATTGTTGAGATGGAAACTGATGTGGTTGGGGTTTTTACTAAGGGATAAAAATTGAGAATTTTACCTACGTCACAAATACACATCAGATGAAGTGCGATTTTCAAGGAAGTAAGAAACATAGTCAAATCAATGAATAGAGCTTGTCTTAAAAAGTTACTATTTTTAGTATTTATAGTAGTGTTGGTAAAAAATATTAACATGTAAGGATAAAAAAGTAATTTAACATATAGGAGGCACACATTAAACAAATGCAACCCACCGCACCATATAATTTCTAATATTACTATAAATACCAAAAATATTAATTTTTTAAGGAAAGCCCTATTCATTGATTTGACTATTTTTCTTGCTCCCTCGAAAATCGCACTTCCCCTGGTGTGTATTTGTGTCGTAGGTGAAATTTTCAATTTTTATCCCGTATTAAAAATCTCGACTACATCATTGGCGCCGTCTGTGGAAACAATTACCTCGATACTAAGTATACAAACCAGGTCTCGAGCCTGTAATGTCCACGATCTGGACGTGATCCGCAAAGCCCGAGTGAACGGAGTGGAACAGAACCCCCCTGGCGAACAGTCACCACCCCAGGAGGTAACTTCCCTGACGCATGAGCAAGTACCCCTCAATGGGAAGATTCCTCCACCACATAGACAATCTCCTCCCGCGCCTCCTGAGAGAGCACTCCCCCCAGAAGCTCTACCCCAAGAATCAATGATCAACTAACACAAGAAGCTTGCCCTGATACACGACGCATCTACTCGAGCGGCGGCACAAGCCATAGCCTAATTTGTAGCGCGATAACCTGCGAACCCACCCCCTCATTTCCCTCGCAGAAGTCGAGAATTATCCTCGGCTCCCGAGGAGGAGGAGCAGAGGTGGGAGGAAGTGAACAGCAAGATCTCTAGGCCTGAAGTTGCACAGACTTAAGGTCATAATCTCCTCAATCGAGAATCTTCCGCTCCCCCACCACCTAAGGGAGCTTAGGATTCCTACTTGTCATTGGTCGTAGCTCCTCCAAGACGTAGTCCTTTTGCCCCGAACATTATAGCCGAAGCGCTCCCAACAGGCCTCAAGGTCTCGAATATATCGGAATATGATGGAACGGGAGACCCACAAGAACACTTAGATAAATTTTACGTCAAGATTGATTGGTACGATCTGAGTGACGCCGCTTACTACAAGGTCTTTCGCATTACGCTGTCGAAACGTGCATTAGCCTAGTTCAACCAACTGCTCACTGGAACTATTTCTAACCATGAGCAGTTGGTTCAACGTTTCTTGCAGCACTTCTCCATGAACAAAAAAGTTCCAAAAACGGTTGCATCTCTATTCACCATTCGCCAAAGGGAGCGCGAAACTTTGAGAGACTACATCTAAATATTCGTGGACGCAGTGCATAAAGTTCTCTGTGTTAATCATGAGTTGTTGGCTAGTATTGTCCAACAGAACTTGCTACCGGGAAGATTCAAGGAGTCCATAGTCGGCAAGCCCCCTATCACTATGGAAGATTTACTCGTGCGCTTCCAAAAATACATCCTGATTGAGGAGTTTAATGCTTTGGATCCATCCCTTAGCGGCAAAAGGAAGGACTGGGGAGAGGAAAAGAAGCCGAAAAAGAAAGAGTAATGCAAGCATGTACCTTTGGCAGGGTTTGCTCACTATACCCCCTTGAATGCTGCAAGGGGGGAGATATTAATGGTGGCGGAACAATAAGGGCTAATCAGTCAATGAATGGCAAAGATGAAAGATAACCCCAAGAGACTCAAATCCGATAAGTATTGTCGTTTTTCACCGGGAGAAGGGACACACGAACGAGAAATGCCATCACCTGAAGAATGAGATAGAAAAAATTGATCCAGCAGGGACACTTAAAGGAATATGTCAACCACTATCCACAAGAACATCAATTTGACCGAGGGCCAAATGTGTCAACTCCTCATCATGATAACTATCCCACTGCAGGAGTCATCCGTGACCTCAAAACGATCAACAAGCCACGAAGGAGTAACTCAAAGTTCACGTAGCGGGAAAAATTATTTTTTGACTATTCACTTGTAATAAGAGAAAACTCGAGTAGTAGCTCAACATATCCTTCCCCTCTTCCCTAAAACATTATATTTCGAATTTTAAGTAATGAAGTTAGTTTTCTTGTCGTAGTCCCAACAAACGAAATGAATTTAGACGTAGAGATCCTTGAAGTTTCACGAGGTCCCTAGAGGCAAAAATCGTCATTGTCATATAGGCAAAAGTCGCTATTGCCCCGGGACCCCTAAATGGAACTTTCATTGAGATCCTTGTCGATAATGTTGCCTCAGAAACTTTACATCCCTTTGAAGTTGGTAAAAGACCGACTCCAAGACATGAAGTATCCTTGGAGGCAACATCCCCTTATCAAATCCTTGATGCGATGTCCCTTCATAAAAATGTTGGACTAGAAAAATTTTGCCCCCTTTTCAGAACTTGATAAAAACCTAACTCTGGGGCTTGAGCAAAAACATCACTTGAGACAACATCTGACAAATACAAATCATAAGATAACAAAACAACAACTCAGTAAGTGTAGTGACTATATTTATGAGTACAAAATACTAGCGAGTTACCTACCAAAATTTTCAACCGTATGGATGGTGAAAAAATCACCCCAAGAGGCAACGTCTTTAAAAAAAAATAAGAAAAATACGTCGCAATGCGCCGCTTCACCTTCTCTAAGGTCTTAAGGGCCACCATCACCACATATAATAATTGCTTACGGAGAAGCTCATCTCTTGAAGATGACGCCGAATTCCTCAAAACAAATAAAAGAATTCGGTGCAAAAGATGAATAAACTCTGAATAACCTCTACAAATAGAAAATAGAAACAAATATTGCCAAAAAATACTTGATGGTGTAGTGGTTGGAGTCATTATTCCACCCATTTAACCTGGGTTCAAAACTTATGGGACGCAACAATATGCACCTCCTTCAAACACTTAAAGACTATAGTGTTCGAGCTGCATCCCATGGGTTTTGAACCCAGGTCAAAAGGGTGAAAAGTGATCACTCCAATCACTACACCATCAAGTATTTATTAATAATATTTTTTCCCATTTTCTATTAGTAGAGGTTATTCAGAGTTTATTCATCTTTTGCGCCGAATTCTTTAATTTGTTTTGAGGAATTCGACGTCATCTTCAAGAGATGAGATTCCACGTAAATAATTCTTACATGTGGTGACGGAGGTCCCTTAGACCTTGGAGAAGGTGAAATGGCGCATTTTTTTTTTAAGGACGTTGCCTCTTGGGGTGATTTTTTCACTATCCATACGGTTGAAAATTTTGGTAGGTAACTCACTAGTATTTTGTACTCATAAATGTAGCCACTACACTTACTAAGTTGTTGTTTTGTTCTCTTATGATTTGTATTTGTCAGATGTTGTCTAATGGGATGTTTTTGCTCAAGCCCCAGAGTTAGGTTTTTACCAACTTCGGAAAGGGGGGCAAAATTTTTCGAGTCCAACATTTTTATGAGGGGATATTGGCTCAAGAATTTGATAAGGGGATGCTGACTCAAAGGATACTTCATGTCCGGGAGTCGGTCTTTTACCAACTTCAAAGGGATGTAAAGTTTCCGAGGCGATATTATCGACGAGGATCACAATCAAAGTTCCATTTAGGAGGTCCCGGGGCAATAACGACTTTTGCCTATATGACAATGACTATTTTTGCCTCTAGGGATCTCGTGAAACTTCAAGGATCTCTACGTCTAAATTTGTTTTGTTTGTTGGGACTACGAGAAGAAAACTAACTTCATTACTTAAAATTTGAAATACAATGTTTTAGGGAAAATCAAAAGAGGAGAAGGATATGTTGACAATGAAATTTTATTCATAAAATAAATTGCAATGACAAAGAATCACAAGAGACATTTAATTTTTACAAACATCATTAGCAAACAACATGAACAAATAATCCATCAAGTCATTACATTCTAATCATCAATTTACAATTACATGTGAAGTATTAGATCCAAAATAGTCCAAAGTCCAAACTCCAAAGTAGTCTAGTCAAATATCAATTATGGTTGAATCGACTCCCAATTTTGTCAGCTCTACAAGAAAACAAACAAACAAAAATGAATTGAGATTAATATAAATAAAAATATATAGAATTTAATATAATACAAAGCAAAAGAAAAAATAAAAAGTACCTGGCTCAAATATTTCAATTGCACTTAAATCTTCTTCTATGCTTATTGGCTTGAAATCTTTACGGATCCAATCTTGAGCACAAATAATAGCTTGAACAATTTTAGGAGATAGTGAGCTCCTAAATGCATCAAGAACACGACCACCAGTACTAAATGCGGCCTCCGAAGCAACAGTCAAGACAAGAACTATCAATATATCTCGAGCCATCTTTGAGAGAATTGAAAATCTCTGAATGTTCACTTTCCACCATTTTAATATATCAAACTTTTCCATATACTCTTCGACATCCTCATTGAGATACTTCTCTAACTTTTATGTCATGTTATCTTTTCCCCCTGTCATGTACATCATGTGCTCTTGTTGTAAAGAAAACCTGCGAGTCTCATTCTCTTCATCATGCATAAACATTTCCTTTGACGAGGAAGAAGATGAAGAAATACGACTACACGATGAACCCAGGCTTTCTGAAATTCCTTGAAGAGTGTGTCCATATTTTAACTTGTAATCATTGAACAACTCATGAAGACCATCTCGTACTCTCTTTTTCATTACATCACTTTGTCCAATACCACCATATAATTTATCAAAGAAAAATTCTACAAATCCCAATTTGTGACGTGGATCAAGTATCACACCATAATACAAAACCATATTCATCTTTCAATTGATCTCCAATACTTGTCAAATTTTTCTTGCCATATCACTTAATTCAACATAATCACTATTCAACCATCTTCGGAGAAGCAAATCAACTTCATATATTTCATGAAACACAATATTAGATGTGACATATGAAGAATCGGAAATGCACAACGTGAGATTGTAAAAATGCTTCAAAAACTTCAATAGCATCTTTGCCCTATCCCAGTCAGATTCAATAGAAACCCCATCAAATGGTTTCTTTGAAAGATCAGTCTTATAAGCAAGATCTATATCTTCATAAGTATCAAATACCCTTTTAAGATATATCGCAGCTTCTAACATCAAGTAGGTGGAGTTCCATCTGGTAGGTACATCAAGAGACAATAACTTTTTTATTTCCATAAATTCAGTGCATTCTTGAAATTTTTTGTACCTAGTCGGAGAATTTCTCACATACCTAACTGCCCCTAGATACTGCCTCATGCTCATCCTTCCCTTTCAAACCATACTGAACCACAAGGTTGATTATATGTGCTATACACCTCATGTGCACATATTTTTCACCTAAAATATTTTGACCCCAGTTTTCAAGTTTCTTTTTCAAGTAAACCATAGCTCCATCATTAGAATATGCATTATCAACAGTAATCGTAAAAATCCTATCAATACCCCATTCAAGCAAACATTTCTCAACACCTCCACTAACTTCTTCACTTTTGTGTCCGATAATTGGACAAAAATTCAAAATTCTCTTATGTAAATTCCGATCATCATCAATAAAATGAGCAGTGAGACACATGTAATCGACTTTCTGAATAGATGTCCAAATGTCTATTGTAATGCAAACCCTTTGAGCATGATTTTTAATAAAATTTTGCTCTTTCATTGACATACATATGAAAAATATATTTTGTTATCGTCCTTCTTAATGGAATAGCAAACATTGGACAAGCCACCGACATTAAATGTCTAAATCCAGAATTCTCAACCGTTTTAAATGGGAGTTCATGTACAACCAACATATAAGATAAAACCTCTCTAATTTTCTCTTGATCAAATCACCAATTGATAAGAGGGGCATCTTTTTCGCCTAAATAAATTGATTGAAAAGACAATCTCGTCTGATTGGTGGAAACATCATGAGGTTTATTCTTGCAAGATTCAAAGTGGTTCTTTAGAGGCCTAGTTCCATGTACTTTTGGATTAGCTTTGACTTGCCTACTACAATATTTGCATCTAACCTTTTGCACTTTATCTTTTTCACAGTAAAATTTATGAAAATGATCCCACCAAGGTGATCTAGAAGTGACTACCCTCTTTTTTCTTTTCTTAAAATCAAGTGGAATATCATCCTCATCCTCTGACATATCCATACCCCTTATCAACATCAAAGTCAAGATTATCAACATGATCACCACTGACCTAATTTGAACCATGTTCATATTTGTGACTTGATCTTGAGCATCTGATAAGTCCACAGTAGGTGAAGATTGAGATTGAGAATTTGACATCTGCAAGATTAAAACATCCACATGTAAGATACACAAGATAGTCTAAGAATCACTTCAAAATTATGGATACATAAAAGTTAGTCAAACAAATTACTGAAAATTGGAAGTACATAGAATTTCGATATACTTCTGCAAGCTAAAGCCACTAAAGTAGATATTCACTTGATAATTAGCAATATCCCTTTCATTTGGTTGAAATGCTCTATTGTTTCCTCAACATTAGATGAATCCTAGTTAACAAGTGATTCAAGATACTTAGCTTCAATTTTAGTGCCTCCTCATCCACGGAAATGAGAAATACACAGAGATGGAAAAATAATTGTTTTTTTATAGCAAAAATGATGCTCTAAAGTATAATCAACATGTAAATCCACTTAAATACTCAATATACTTAAAAAAATAACTTAATGTCAGAAGAAAAAAGTTAATGTCTAAGCAACAATGTATGTGAAGTAGGATTAGGACGATGAACCCATAAAATGTCAAGGCAAAAAGTTCATCAAGCCAATAACAGTAAATCTGTAGATCCATTATCTAGTTCTCTAACAATATATCATATAAAGATGTCAATTATCATAAGATAAAAACAAGAAGGTACCATAAAAGTTTGTTTCAATAAATTAATAAATATACAAAATGGAAGACATGTGCATCAAGTACAACAGAAACAATCAAGCACAAATATAAGGACCAACCAAAGAAAAGGATCAAAATGCTTGCAAACTATTTTGAATTTAGGACGGGAAGGTTACAATTTTCAATGACTGGACTAATATAGGACAATATAAAGCAAGAACTTCTCCATGGTAGTGTTATTGAGATCACATGGACTTCCTATAGTGATTCAAGGATTGGAAGAAAGAATGGTTGTGCTAGAATTGCTAAATCAACAATAAGGAAAAGAAAATCAAGAAAACATAATACAAGAATATAGAAACAAACAGCTCTAGGAATAGAAACCTTACCATTAGATGAAGATTCAAGGAAACCCAGTTCAAAAAATCAAATCTTGGACACCTCTATCAAGCGTGCAACGGCAACGGGCGGCGAGTGGTGGCTGCAGCAAAAATTCCAGAGGGTGAAGACTGAAGAGCATGCGACGACGACGGTGAGTGGTGGCTACATTGGCTGGGAAGGGTCAACAGTGAGGGAGAAGTGAACCCAGGTAGTGAGAGAGAGGGAGAAGTGAACGCAGGCAGTGAGAGAGAGAGGGAGACGGGTTCAATCATAAACCCTTTAAAAATTTTGCCCCTTTTGAAATCGGGTACCCGATCGGGGTAATCGGGTTGGGTTTTAAAATCGAACCTGATCCGACTAAAAATAGGTGGGTTTCAGCTTATCCGAACCCGCCATAAAAACCCGACCAACCCGCCCTGTTTTACCCGAATCCGATCGGGTCGGGTCAGGACCCGATGAACCCGACCCGTTTGCCCACCCCTAGCTGGAGATACATGCTTGCGCTCCTTTTCCTCTTCCTGACCCTTCCTATTGCCGCTAAAGGAAGGATCCAAAGAATTAGACTCCTTAATCCGGATATATTTCTGGGAGCGCACGAGTAAATCTTCCATAGTGCTGGAGGCTTGCCGACTATGGACTTCTTGAATCTTCCCGGTAGCAGGTTCTGTTGGATAATACTAGCCAACAACTCATGATTAACATAGGGAACTTTATGCACTGCGTCTACGAATTTTCGGATGTAGTCTCTCAAAGTTTCGCCCTCCCTTTGGGAATGGTGAATAGAGATGCAGCTGTTTTCGGAACATTTTTGTTCATGGAGAAGTGATCAAAAAACGATGAACCAATTGCTCGAGGCTAGAAATAGTTCCAGCGGGCAGTTGATTGAACCAGGCTAATGCACGTTTCGACAGCATAATGCCGAAGACCTTGCAGTAAGCGGCATTACTCATATCATACCAATCAATCTTGGCGTAAAATTTATCTAAGTGTTCTTGTGGGTCTCCCGTTCCATCATATTCCGATAGATTCGAGACCTTGAGGCATGCGGCCAATGATAAGTAGGAATCCTCGACTCCCTTAGGTGGTGGGCGAACGGAAGATTCTCGATTGTGGAGATTATAACCTTGAGTCTGTGCAACTTCATGCTTAGAGATCTTGTTGTTCACTTCCTCCTGCCTCTGTTCATCCTCCTCGTGAGCTGAGGATAATTCTCGACTTCTGCGAGGGGAATGAGGGGGTGGGTTCGCAAGTTGTCACACTACAAATTGGGCTACGGCTTGTGCCGCCGCTCGAGTAGATACGTCGCGTATCAAGGCGAGCAAAGTTTCTTGCGTAAGTTGGATCATCGGTTCTTGGGGTGGAGCTTCTGGGGGGGGTGCTCTCCCGGGAGCCGCAGGCGAAGATTGTCGATGTGGTGGAGGAATCTCCCCATTGAGGGGTACTTGCTCATGCGTCAGGAGGGTTACCTCCTGGGGTGGTGACTGTTCGCAAGGCGGGTCTTGTTCCGCTAAGGCTCGAGACCTGATTTGCATACTCAGTGTCGAGGTAAATATTCCCATAGATGGTGCCAATAATGTGGTCGGGGTTTTTACTAAGGGATAAAAATTGAGAATTTTACCTACGGCACAAATACACACCAGGTGAAGTGCGATTTTCGAGAGAGCAAGAAAAATAGTCAAATCAATGAATAGTGCTTGCCTTAAAAAATTATTATTTTTTGTATTTATAGTAGTGTTGGAAATTATATGGTGTGGTGGGTTGCATTTATTTAATGCGTGCCTCATATATGTTAAATTACTTTTTTATCCTTACAAATTAATATTTTTTTACGAATGTACATCAAAAACAAAGAAAAAGACGCAAAAGATCTTATTTTTGTAGAACTTCAAAATCAATCATACAAGTGAAGCTCTGTTCTTTAAATAATCAGTACACTGTGAAGAAGAAGAAGCAATATATAACTTAACTAAAAGAAACATAAAAGATAAAAAAACGTTATTCACATAAATGTGACTTTTGAGACGAAGTGTTCTTCTTGTTCTTCAGCCTTCTTCGTCTACTGGTTGTGAGCTTGGATTTGCAGCTGTACATTTCAACACATTGATTTTGTTTTTACAAGTAACCTCTCAACCTTTGATCTTAGTTTCTTTTTCCTATTTTTGCCGAATTTAACTAGAATATTCCATTGTGGTGGGATGTACTCGCCTTTGGACTGTTTTTCAAAAAATATTTAAATAATATCACCTCATTCCTTTTCAAGAAAAGAAATAAAAATAAAAAATATCCCAAAAAATGAAGAAGGTCGTGTTGTTGGTCCGGTGGTGGAGGCGTCGGTGCGAAAATATTTGGGTGGACGACCATGGAAAAATGAAGAAGAACACATTCTTTATTTTAGAGGATTTTGATTTTTTTGTCTTTGCTTTTTCTTTTTTTAGTGTACAATTATAATTTTACACACTTCTAAATCAACTTTAGGTGCGTGTATTCACATATTTGGAATATCCCGATTTATTTCCCAAAAATTGAAAAAGGGGGAAGTGCTATTAAAATCAAAGGTCAGGTGATCGAGTGTAAAAAAAGAACGATTTGGGGGGGAGGGGGCAAAGTGCAAAACGACTCAAACGTTCGGGGAATTGTCGTATTTTAACACTCTTTAAAATGTATTTTATACAAAAACTTGTAAATAAAAAAATTAAACTTTGTTTAAAAAAAATAAATGATTTGAGTTTTGGGTCTGAACTTAGATTAAGTGCAACAGGTATTGTAGGTCCAGAATCGGGGAAAGAAAAGGACCGCCTTTGCTTATCTTACTCTTACTAGTCGCTCTATCTATTGGTACCAGCTGGGGAACTCCCTCTTTGCGAGCTACTTACTTTATCTGAACCCTCTACCGACAGATGCGCGAATTGCACTGGTCATTGCGCGAAATGGCCTCTAAGCCAGTCAGTGAATGGAGGGACCGGGGCGCTAGGTACTTCCTTTCTTCTGGCCGCAAGTGTGATCAATGCCATTGAGCTTCGGTACTCTAGTAGTAGGAGTTCGTTTCTGAGTTATTTTTCTAAATATCCTGCAACACCAACTCAATAAAAACAACACGAAGAAGGTGTGGACTTCAATCTTCTGATATTTTAATACGTGAAGTCATTTAAAAAGTAAGATCGAGGGTAACAAATAGTAAAAATTATTTATCCCATCTAGATGGTATATATTTATAAATATAATGAATTGTATCATTAAGTGAAAATAATCAAATCTTCATCAAACGAGTATGATACATATGTACATAATTGCAGATTTGAGGGCTTTCCGATCATTTTGAATCGTTTTTGTGTGGCTGTCACATGAAATATATTTATACAACTGACTCAATTATTACTTTTATAAAATTAAAATTAAAATTAAAATTATTTTTAATTATTATTTGATATTCCGTATGAATTAGATTTGTTCCTGGAATTTAGGATGAGGGAGCAAGACAAGAAATAATGTTTAGTCTTTGCTGGTATACAATAAGCAGCAAAAACCACTTAATACATCACTGTCCCTTGGATAAACGTGTCTCTTCCTTTCCTTTCCCCTGTAAAAACACACACACACACACACACACACACAAGTTGCAACTTCACTCTCCCCAGAAATATCTGGCGACAATAATCAGCAAAAAACACGCGAAACCCAGAAATTAAAAATCGAATTCAGCTAAAAAATTCAGAGATCGATCGGTCGATTGAGGCATGTGTTGCGACGGAGATTGCAGGCCTTTGGGCTTCATGATGGGTCTCCCCTTCGCGCTGCTTTCCCTTATCATCTCTATCGTCGGCGGCGCAGTCTGGGTTGTCGGGTCAGTTCCAAAATCCGAATCGCTGTTCAATTTTCCTCTATAGATTACGGGGAGGGGAAAATAGTATTACGAAGGTGGTATGCCTTCGCAACCCTAATGTACTTTACTGCATCTGCATACGTACGGTGGTGCTTAGTTGTAGTAGAAAGAAACGAGTAAAATCTGTAAATGAGCTAGTTGTGATAAGTTAGTGCGTGTTCTGTGTGTTTTCTGCGCGAGATTTTTAGAAATTAGTTTGGATTTTGGTGCATTCTGGGACAATGTTGGGAGGTGGAAATGAAGGGTTTAAGGAGGACGACAAGTTGGGGGAGCGTAAGGTTTACAGTAGGAGATCGTTTAAAGGGCTTGAAACGAGTAAGAGCAGTAGTAATTTGTTGAGGGAGCAGCAGCAGCCGAAAGTTGTTTCTGACGGTCCGAGCTCGACGAAAAGATTACATAATTCTGGTTTTGATGTGGGTTCGGATAATTTTTCTAGCCTGAGCCGTGATGCATTGGTTGTCAAAGGAGGGTTTCTAAGGCAGGAGAATAAGGTTTGGATAAGTCTGCCCATGAAGTCAAAACATGAGGCCCTTGAGTTAAAGAGGAAGCTGGAGGGTGAGCGGGATATGGTGCGGACTTTGATGAGGAAGATTGAGGCAAATGACGGGCAAAAGAATGCAACGGACAGGTTTGATAATAGAGATGGAGATAAGGTGGCTGTTGAAGTAGGACCGCCGCGAATGTTGAAGCCGTTAAAACAGTTGAGTGTGTCGGTATACGAAAATAGCAAGGGTGGTGTTGATAAATTGGAGAAAGAGAAAAGGACGCCGAAGGCAAATAAATTGTATAGAAATTCAGAGTTTTTGCTTGCGAAGGATAAGATTCCTCCAGCTGAAAGTAACAAGAAATTCAAGTCGAACGGGAAGAAGGGAGAAGGAAGTGGACTGAGAATGGAGAAGTTTCCGAATCAAGTATTCAAAAGTTGTAATGCACTCTTAGAGAGATTGATGAAGCACAAGCATGGTTGGGTGTTTAACAAGCCAGTAGATGCAGTTGGTCTAGGTTTGCATGACTACTTTGAAATTATAAGAAACCCTATGGATCTTGGTACTGTGAAAGATAGGCTAACCCAGAATTGGTACAAGTCTCCTCTGGAATTTGCCGAGGATGTGAGACTTACATTCCGAAATGCTATGACATATAACCCAAAAGAGCAAGATGTATATGTAATGGCTGAACAGCTGTCAAAAGTATTTGAAGACAAATGGACTCTCATAGAGGCTGATTACATGCGTGAGTTGAAGTTGACTGCAGATCTTGATGTGGGTTCACCAACACCTACATCTCGGAAGGCTCCTCCACAGTCGCGGGTGAGGGGTGATACGAAGAAACCTAATGATAGATCTGAATCAATGACCTATTCAGTTGATCCAAAAAGGAAGACAATGAATATTGCTCAATCTGGCAAGGTTCCTGCCCCAAAGAAGCCAAAGGCGAAGGATCCAAACAAAAGGGAGATGACATATGATGAAAAGCAAAAACTTAGCATAAATCTGCAGAGTTTACCTTCTGAGAAGCTTGAAAACGTTGTTCAGATCATTAAGAAGAGGAATCCTTCTCTTTCACAGCAAGATGATGAGATTGAGGTTGACATTGACAGTGTTGATACAGAGACTCTTTGGGAGCTTGATAGGTTCATAACCAATTATAAGAAGAGTTTGAGCAAGAACAAAAGAAAGGCTGAGATTGATAATCAATTAATAACTGGTGTAGAGCAGAACACCAAAGAAAAGGTAATTTATTTGTACTTGGTTAACTAAATTAAGTTTATTGTGAATTTTATTGATGCATTCCTTCTTTTGTTGGGATTTTCTGGCCTTCTCGCAGATTACTGCCTCAGTTGTAACAGAAAATGCAAAAGGAAGTAGAGCAGGTAAAATTTGCAGAGGGTAAAATTTATTTGATCGCCTCAAGGTTATTAGTAGCAAAACTATTATTTCATCTTTTTTTTCTTTAATTTTCTTGAGCAGATGAAAAGAAAGTTGTCTCACCTCCAATTGATGTAGAAGAGCCGGGCCGTAATGATGCAAATCAAGGAATCAGCCAAAGCAGCTCAAGTTCAGATTCGGGATCTTCATCCAGTGGTAGTAATTGATAATTATCTGGTTCCTGTTTATAGTATATTTCTCTTGGCCTGTTGAGATGTAATTATGGCAATTTTCGGGTCCACTCAGAGGTATTCACTTACCGCTTATTATTTTATTTATTTCAGATTCTGATGGTGAAAGTTCCTCAGCCGATGAATCTGACGGCGGAAACTCACAAAAGAATTGAGTTGCTGAGGTACCCTATTTCCCTTTGCAGGCTTTTGAACATCTCTCTTTGCCTTTACGATTTGACCTTTTCTGGAAGACTGTCCTTCTGGTCTTGTCCTCACTCATGCATGCTTGTATATGTATTCTCGAAACTCGTACGTGTGAAACATCAAGTGCTTCTTTATCTTTGGTTTCTTCAGCTGCTGTCATTTAATACTTTAATAACTCATTCATTGTTTGGATATAAGAATTATTTGCTGTTGTTTATTAACCCATCAATTGGTTTGAATCTTTTTACCATCTCAAATTTTTTGGTTATTGGCAGGATAACATTTAACATATGTGTGTTTGTCGTTATGCTACATCTTTTATGAGGGCTAAAGCAACAGAATCATTTTGTCATGCAGAAACAGGATTTGAAATTTAATGGGGCATTCAATTTTCACCTGTATGCCTATTTATCTTTTGATTCAGAGGAAGTCAAGACTTCCTCGGATCTTATCAAACAAATTAGCACGATTAATGCTCTATTTTGTCGCATCTGTCTTTTTTGCTTGTTGTCTAGTATCAAAAAGACCATGGACTTGATTGCTGTGTCAAGCACACGTGATTAATATACTCAAACTAGTCTGTACAAATATGGGAAGTCTTTGAGGTGGCTGCATACCTTCCATGCTGCAAAGTTCAGTTCTAGATAGGAATAAGAATCTGCTGACACTGCTTTTATAAATGAATTGGTATTTCATGCATGAGTTAATCTTTTTCTGTAGTTGAAACTCCTTTTTTACTTTAGTTTCTGTAGTTTAAGCAGAAGCAGATGCATACAGTTTTACATGCCCATGGCATACGCACAGTAAACGTGCCTGTCATTAATGTATATTAACCTGAAACAGGTGTCACACAGATGGAGATGGTCCTTTTAGAGTTATCTGGACTTGTTTATGTATCTTACATATGGAAAGGATGAAAATATTTTTAAAGAATATTTAAGAAAGCATACTAATCTTAATAACAATAAATGTGCACATATTAAAAAGGCTTACACATAATCCTTATTAAAAGTGCTTACAATATGCATAATGTACATTATCTTAATACTTTAGTACTAGTGTACAAATATCTATGATAGATAATGTCTGAAAATTAGATGCTCATTTTGCAGAAGCATGACAATTGTTTGCTGATTGTTTGTGCTCGAGTGTAAGTGCTAGCTTAGTTTTATCAAATAAAAAGCCTTGTAAAAATCACTAAAGCCACAGTTTCTTCAAGAGCCAGGGGTCACACCCTTGCCAGACTGCTGATGATTCTGACACTGGTTATCGTGGAAATTCTTTACATCTACAATACTTTTTTACAATTGTTAGCATAAGGATTTAAATATGTGAATGAATGAGATATGCTATAATTAATGGATTTACATGAACACGATTTCAGTGTGCATTTATTTGTTGATCGTTACCTGTAGCCTATAATTTGCAGAACCATTTTGGTTATTAGTCACAAGATTTTATGTTTCACGAATATTCTGGTGTTATCCCAACCTCAAAAGAAAGCTCTTGTACAGTCCATAGTTTTACGCATTCCTGGTTCCATAAGAGGAAAGGGAAGTGAAAGGGGGAGGAATGTCGAGTTTTTGGTTTAATTTAAAAGGAAGTAAATCCCAAATGTTTCCCCTTGTCTCAAATGATGAAAATTATGGGCATGGACAGTGTAGTCAATGGCGTGCCATGGGCATGGCGCGCACCTTCTCTATGGCGTCGCCGTAGAGCGCGCCTGGGCGCCATTTTGGCTGCCCAGGCGCACCATAACAAAGAGGGCCTGGGGCCTGGCTGCTGGCTGGGTGCCCAGGCCCATGAATTAAAAAAAAAAACCTAAATATAAAAGGAATTTTAGCAAATTAAGTACTTTGCATGCATGGGTAACTTTCATTCTTGACTCTTCTTTATTCAGTTCTCTCTTCTTCCTCCGCCAACGCATCTTCTTCTCAGTTCTTCTCTTCTTCTTCTCTTCCATAGACAGTGACTTTTTTTCTAAGTTCATGAAGTGTAAATCTTTATCGTGCACAGCAGTACAAGCTCTAATTATGCCGATTGAATCATTGAAATTGATGTGATTTTATTAATCTTTGAGTGCTTTAGTTGTTCTGTTAGTGTTTTCTTTTTGCGATGATTAACTACAGTATTTTATTGTATGTTTATGTCGGTATTTAGTATTTACAGCTTAAAGTCTTAAATTTGCTTACTATAAGGCTGTACTTTAGGACTTTTGCTATCCTTCAATGGTTCAGCATTGGTCGTTTTAATTATATGAAGTCTTGTTATGTTTAATTTGTTGTTTTATATGTCTTATTTAACTCCTTATACATTAATCTAGTCAAAATAATACTAGTTATATAAATATATAGATTATTTCTTATATTTGCCCCATCCTTCGAAAAGGCGCGCGCCGTGCCGTGCGCCATGGTTCCAGGAGCCCTTGGCGCCATTGTACGCCGTACGCCACTGACCACTATGGCTAGGGGCTCTGGTCTCTGGGTTTTCTGTGATGCAGTTTAGATGAAAATGGTTGGGAGCCATATACTGCATGATTTCTTCAAACTGAAATTGTTTGTGATACATTAAGGTTCTTGTGGAAGAGAAATGTCTTTGAAACACTTGATATCTGGGTTATGCTGTTGAACTTTCTTTTACGTGAAATGGTGATGGCTGCTGTTATCGTACATGATTTTTGCACTCTGTGTGAAATTAAAGTTCAAGGCCTCGTTCATTTTCCGCTTTTTGGGAATCTAATTATGTACTATCTTTTCGAGAATCTTATTTGCGTATCACTAATGCATCAACTTTTGGTAGAGAATTACCATACTTCAATGAAATCCATTCCAATTTGATGCCTCTGCTGAGCAAACAATACGTAAGCTATGAGCTGTCTTCGGTGTTGGTTTCTTGACTTTTCCTCTTTTGTCCTGGCTATGTGTAATCAGTGTTTGTGTTGGTAGTGGTGTTGGGAGAAGTATTAAAGCTGGGGAAACTATAGCAAGAGCAGACAGCCTGTTTATTTGCTGCCTGAGTATCTTAGTTTTTACTAAATTGTCTTTCAGTCAAGTCAGACTTGCTTACAGATCTCATATCATTCTGGCCATTAACTTATTCTCCTACCAATTTGCAGATCTTGATCAAATCTCAATACTGACAACAATGCATCTCAGTCTTCAAATAGTTCTAGCACCTCTAATTGTACGGTAGATGATATCCTTCAGAAATTGCAATCCTCTCATGGAGCAGCCAGGATCCTTCCTCTACTGAATTTGTAAATTCCTGTAGTGGGTGGTAATGTTAGACTTGAAAGCAGATTTGTATGATATTTGTAGATGCTAATCGTGTTCATCTCATATTTTGTAGATTGCTGACAAGAACTAGTCAGTTTGTAAGATATATGTTTATCATGTTTGTCTTGTAGTTCTGTACATTGTTGAGAAGAACTAGTTGGTGTGTATGATGGGTTTAGGTCATGATTGCCAATTTAAAAACTTTCATGGCATCATGCCCCTGTTCTCTTACTGTAAGATTGTGGATTTGAATCTCATCAATGTCGGTGTTTTTTGCAGTAATTCTATGTATGTTGGTGTATATTTTAATTTGATATCTTGATTTATATTTCCCGAATGATATAAAAGATTATTTATATTTAAAGAAACATTAAAAAAAATATCCGAGATTCTTCATTTCTCAAAGTCTTCATGCTAATTTTGACTAAGTTCCCAACAAAGAGATGAGAATCCCATTTTAAGACACTACGCTCATATTCGGTTTCTTGAATTCTAAGCTCATTTACATTCATGGAAATGAAGTGTTTGAGCATTTTAAATCACTGTACTTAGTAGGTTCGGTCTTTCTATTATTGACCAATGAGAAGTACACTTCTAAAATAAAATCGTTTAATTTGAATCAAATAGTATATTGTAAAGGCGTTCTAGTCGTCATATGCGAGTGCATGATAGATCACAGTCTTTAGACTAAGATAGATTCCGCTAATGCAATAAAGTTATTGATTTAATCTTTTACATATGTTTTGGTATTACAATTTTTCAAGTGTTATTTTTGTCGAAATGGATGTGATCTTTATATGTGTGCTTCTTGTGAGCTTTAGGATTTCAAATCGTAAAATCATGACATCCATCTTATTCAAGATGAACTCGACCACGAGTGGTTATTCTAACTGTAGCGATCTAAATTTTATTAAGATATTGACCTAACAACACAGAATTGAGTCAAACAACCTATGCAAAAACCATTTGATCGTCAAGTCAGGTTAAGAGGTAGTTTATCCATTTATCATGTGGTCTTGTCTCTCGAGTAATTTTTGTTCAAACCTAACTCGATCAAACGTAAAATAATTATATGGTAAGTGTAATACTTTTACTGTATGATTGATTTACAATTCAAAAAAAATGACTGATTACATAACAAGTGTATCATGTTTATTTTGAAATTGATTTGGGTACTCAAACCTGATCCGAGCAAAATTTTCCTCTCAACAGCTACACTCTCGAGCTACAGCCTGTTTGAACTAGGCAAATTCTACATACGTTCAACTGAAAAGATTATTGATTATGTTAAAATTCTAATATTATTAATACAAAACGAACACTATAGTTAGGCCACCGCATACAGGGCTGTCTTGG
>NC_026160.1:71480-119122 GCF_000512975.1 Sesamum indicum | reverse complement strand
TGTTCCATCTGAATAAATTTTTAAAACAGGAAAATGTTATGAGGTGGATGCAGTGAAGGCAATCACATGGAGACGTGAGCTGTTGAATATGACAGCCTTGTTTTACGAGTTCACCACCCCTCTTGCGTTGACCTCCTTTTTCTTTTTGTTTTTATGGGATTTGGTTATATTTTTTTTTTATAATTTAAAAAAGTATATTTATCACTTCTTATATTTTTCTTTATTTAATAAATAAATTTCTTTGTAAGTTAAAAATTATTAAACTTATTAATATTAACAAAAAAAACCTTAGGAATGCTAGATTTACTAGTAAAAAATATTTCGCTACGGTTAATCACTATAGTCAAATAAAGAAAATCGTAGCAAGTACAAATTAAACATGGCTAAGCAACAGTCATTAATCGTTGTTTCTTTAAGTGTCGCCAAAATATTTGCCATGGCCAAAATAATGACAAATATTTTGGCTATGACTAAAAAATATAGCGAATATTGATTAGACGTGATAAATATATTGTTTTGATTTTATTTAGTCGTGGTTAATAATATTGATTTATCATGATTTTTTAAACCATGGTCATTTATAGTGTAGCGAAAACTCAATTTTCTTTAGTCATATAATTTCTCAAACCACAATAGGTTTACGTGTAATTACACAAAAGTTCAAAGAAGGATAATTATTCCCTTTTTTTTCATACAAGAAGCTATCGAAAAATATCACATCTTTTCATATATAAAATTAAAAGTTAATTACACTTTCAACTCTCTAAAATATAAAGGTAACAAAAATTACTGTAATAACATTGACCATAATTTTTAAGATGAAAATGCTTTTAACATATGTGTATTACAATTATTTTCCCAAAAAATTAATTTAAATTATCATAAAAATTTTATTTAAATAAAATATTATTCAGAATTGATAATTTTTATAATTAGTATAGAAACTTGAAATTCTATAGACTTAAAACCATCATATTTTTCGATACTTATTTTCAAATTTTACTGTTTAATGTATTATGTTGTTATATATATAAACACTTATGTGTGTAGAATTTTTAACAAAAATATTGTCAATACAATTTTAAAAAATTATATTGAACTTTATGCATGTATTGTAAATTGTACAAAATATATCTAATTAATCTAATGATATGGTATTTGAAATATTTATTTATGTAATTGAATATAACATGATAATTTTAATCTAATGCATGTGAGAAGGTATATTTTCACTTTGATAAGGGTAATTTGATCAGAAAAGATTTGTTCAGCCTGCAGTAAGTCAGTAATAAGTTAATATAAGTAAATGTGATTTTCATTCAAGTTTTTTTACTAATATCAATAAATTTGATGAATTTCAACTAATAGAGGGGTCTATTTGATAGATGAAAATAAGCGTCAAGAATATCAAATATCAAACATCAATGTACAAGCGCCATTACTCTCCTCTCTCCGACAAGATATTTTTTTAAAATAAAATCACTCAGATTTAAATTTACGCAAACAAAATGTTAATGGGCCTACCTTAATTAGAATAGAAAACCTACGAACATAAGGTCATGGATTCAATTTTCACGTTCTAATTTAATAGTAATTATTAATTAATTTTTCTCTTGCACACTTATGCAACCACCACAAATTGAATTCTGGTGGCCTATTGGCAAGAGCACCTTGCATCCATGATTTTGATCATAGGTTTGAGCCGCTTAAAGAGTAATTGGAGAACCAGCACTGATCCTTCTGAAATTAATGGGGGGAAAAAAATACCATAGATTGAACTCAAATACCCCTGTAGGAGATTAAGCCCAAGCTGATGGGATATTCCCTAGGGAACAGTAAAATTAGTTATACATATTTGATTGATAATTAATATATCGGTTGTTATTAGTGATTGAAACTAACTCACTCAAAAAAGAAAAAAAAAATTGAACCAGACAATAACTCAAATAAAAACTTCAAATAGTAACTAATATGGGGTTTAATGCAATATACTTTATGTGATATTACAAATGAGCAAATTACCTTCCTATGAAAAAAAAAAAAAAAAACATAGTAATTGACATCCCTATGTATTTTAAGATAGAGCAACTTTTACATGCCTGTCTAAGGAGGTGAATTGTTTCATTTTAAAAATACAGGAAGGTCAATTGCTGTATTTTTAAAAACATAGGGAAGTATATTTTTATTTTTTTTTATAAAAAAATAATTTGCTCATTTGCAATACCATAGCGGGTTATTTCCTTTTTGCCAATTAATACCTTAGTGTTATATCAAATGGTGTAATTCTATCAACCTCAAATTCAACTTCAAAATTTATGAAATAATAACATAAAATTGTTCATCAACACATCACTACTAATTGTAAAAAATAAAAAAAAAATCTATATTAAAGAAACTAACATATCAATTAATTAAATTCAAATACATGAACTCATCTTAATTACCAATAATTATTAACCAATAAAATTATTATCCCACTTCAATAATTGATCTTATAAGAGAGTTTCTGATAATGGGTGAGACAACTTCCAACATTTCAAATAAATAATTCTTTCACAGTGAATCCGGAAAAAGATAAAGAGAGGCAGAAAAGGAGAGAACAAATGCAAAGTAAGGATGAGAGGAAAAAGAGACTTTATTCCAATTTAACAATTCAAGAAACTGACAGCCTACCAATACCCACTTTCAATTCTTAGAAAAAGAAACCAAAATGCCTTTTTTATTTTTGTATTAATACCTAGTAAATTATTTAATTAATTAAAAAAGTAAATGAATATTTGAACATGAATACAAAAGGACATAATTTTATCCTGTTAATAATTCAGGTACAATTACATTACGTATTTTTGAAAACATATTTTATACAAACATTCGTAAATGAAAAAAATAAATTGACTTTAAAAGAAGGGTTAATTACACTTACACTCCCTCTGAAAATACTAAATTATACTTTTTTTCAAAAAAAAATTGAAATTACACTTACTCCCCTCTAAAATTTTTTGATTTACACATGACCCTGTTCCGTTAGGGTTTGGATGAAAAATACTGATGTAAGCAAAAAAAAAACAAGTATATGAATTTTCAGTTTTGCTCCTCATGTAGTAGCCCAAGGTATATTTTTATACTTTAAACAAGCTAAATGTAGAATATATATAGATTGATGTTAACACCATTATATTTTCCCTCCATAAATATTAAATCATGGGCAAAATTAGAAATTTATGTAATTTATTTTGCTAATATTAATATTTTTAGTCTAAATTCTAACAAAAAGGGATGTAAAAAATGAATATTATATGACTTCAATTTTGAGTTCGAATTCAAATGAAATTTTATAAGTCTTGTAGGTCCAAATTTGAATTCAAATCCCCAAAATATCCTACAACCATAATTCAGTAAAAGTAACACTAGAAAGGTATCGGTTATAGTCCTCCAACATTTCAATGCGTAACGTGGTTTGGAGGATAAGATTGAGAGAGTAAATTACATATAGTATCCAGATGGTATATATTTATAGACATGATGGAATTGTATGGTTTAAAGTAAAATAATTCAATTTGATTTGACGGTTATGATAGTTATGCATATACTCAGGATCTGGACCGGGCTGAGTTTACATCCGTACGACCCTAAGCATAGAGTTCACAAACTCAAAATCTTCTATCAGAGTAAAATTATACTTGAACGGCTTTTCAGTTGTTCTAAAAATTTCGATAGCGCTCTCAAGTTAATATACTTATACAATTGACTTTTAAATATTACTTTTTCATAAAATTAAAAATTCAAAAAAAGAAATCTCATTTAAAATTGGATATCAATCAGATTTGATCCTCAAATTTAGGATGAGAGAATAAGATAAGAAACAATCCTTACCCTTTGCTGGTAAACAATAAGCAGCAAACACCACTTATACATCACTGTCCCTTACATTATAAGCAAATAGACGTGTCTCTTCTTCTCTTTTCCCCTGTTAACACACACACACACACACACACACACAACTCCACTCTCTCCAGAAATATCTCACGACAATAATCAGCAAAAGACACACGAAACCCAGAAATTAAAAATCGAATTCAGCTAAAAAATTCAGAGAGAGATCGATCAGATCAAGCGAGGCATGTGCTGCGACGGAGATTGCAGGCCTTTGGGCTTCCTGTTGGGTCTCCCCTTCGCGTTGCTTTCCCTCATCATCTCCATCGTCGGCATCGCCGTCTGGATAGTCGGGTCAGTCCCAAAATCCAAATCGATGTTCATTTTTTCTCAATTTTTGTTCATCTATGTGTGTGTGTGTAGGTTGTTGTTGAGCTGCATATGCCCGTGTTGTCTGTGCGTGACGGTGTTGGTGGAGCTAGCGTTGGAGCTCATCAAAGCCCCTATTCATGTCATGTCATGGTTTACTTCTCAGATCCCCTGTTGAGAATAATTGCTCTCTCTCTCTCTCTCTCTGTTCTTCTTGATTTCTTGTAATATTTTTTGTGATTTTTTCTTTAGCTGATAATTGACATTTCATTTCCTGCTTGGTTTGATCTACTGCTGAAGAATTGCTTGTTAAGTTCTAATTATTGGCATAAAATAATTAAGTATGTGTATAGAGGTAGATCTTCGGTTTGGTTTGTTGCTTTCACCCATTCTGTTCTTAGTTCAGTGATTGATTTATTTTTATGGATAATTATATTTATATTTGCACTCCTCCACTCTTAACACAAATCACTCATCTATTTTGTATAATTACAGGGACCTTCCTCATAAACTTCAATATTATTAAATAAATTATCCCTACTTTGACTGTCAGGTATAATTTTTATAGAAAAAATTGTAATTTTGGTCCCAAAATATAGGACGATTTACAAAATTAGTTTCATATTTTTTGAAATAATCAAAATTAGTCCCACACTTTAGGAAGACATTATAAAGTTAATCCTATCGTTGCAATATTAGTGCTACACTTTTAGTAAAAAGTTGCAAAATTAGTCCCACATTTTATAAAAATTTTGAAAAATTAGTCCCAAATGTTGCAAAGTTAATCTAAAGTACTGTAATTTTTTTTATCTTGGGACTAACTTTGCAATGATTTCTCAACGTGTGAGATTATATTAACTATTTCAAGAAGTATGGGACTAATATTGCAAATCATCTTATATTTTGTGACCAATATTGCAATTTTTTTTATTTATATAATTATACAAAAGACCGTAATGATCTATACATTGTAAATGTACTTTTTATCCTTCAGACATTACATTTTTTTAGAAAAATTATTTCAAAGTAGGAAAGGGGAAAAGCAGAGAGTAGGTGGTAGCCCTGAAGACAAGAAAATGATAGTTGGCGAAAAGAATACAACTAGCCCATAAAACTACTTCTATCCAAATTTAATTATATATATTTTATTAATTAAAAAAGAATAAATATAAAATTAATAAAGTAAAATAATTTTAAATGATGGTATAAACAAAAAGTTATAAATTAAATTAATTAAGAAAAAATATAATTAAGTGCATTTTAGGTAATTCTCATTTTACCAATAGTGATAGTTATTATAGATGTAACAATTATTCAATGGCTCTATAATGTGTTGCACACCCTAAAAAACTATTCAATGCAGTGTCGGACATGGCATCGGCGATTTAAAAAAAAAAAAAAATGGTGTAGGACACTGTCTGATACATTTTGGAGGCGTGTTTGACATGTTTTGAATTTTTTTTTAATTTAAAAAAAATTGGTTGTCTTTAATTAAAAAAATTGAATTTAATAAAAAAAAAAAAAGAATTAATTCACTTTTCTTAAACTAAAAATATGATGATGAAATTACAAAAAATTTCGGGAAATGTTCACGATAACTTAACTAATTTAAATTATTAAATTTTTTAAAATAAATTGATTATTTATATTTTTGAAGCCATGTTCGATTAAAAATGTAGATATAACATATGCTTATTTTATATTTTATCTTAATATTTTTCATATTGCATATTTTAATTTTATGAAAAGCTGAAAATATATAATAAAAAAGTTATTATATATAGTCATGTCAGTATTATATCCTATTTTTTTTATATTTTTTATGCCAACATATTCGTGTCGTATTGTATTCGTATCAATGCATCATAGATTAGGTTCAGTTATAGATGTGTGCATGTGCGGGAGGACAAAAAAATAAATAAATAAATTCACAATGAAATTAAGGAGAAATGCACTTTCATTTCACGCGCTAGAGCGTATTGTAATTCTGATTTTATAATTTACAAGTTTAGCACATTCAATCCCATACACAAACAATTATAAAATTCGGACAACAAATGCCATAAATTTTATCCTATGAATTATATCCATAATTTTTTATCTTTTCAGACCAAAAATACTGTAATTTTTTATCTTATAAGACTAAATACACTAAACTCATAAATTGTGGGATAAAAAATACATATACTATTGTATGGGATCAAAAGTGCAAATTTTAGATGAAATTGAGTAGCCAGCTAACTGCCATCCTTGTTCAATTTGTAACACAAACCATCACGAGAATTTCGTACTGTACTCGGTATTACTTGTTTATTATTATTACAACATGCTCCGAAGGTTGATGAACTACTCTCAAAAAGGGGACGAGAATGAAGATCAGAGTCTATATACATCATGAGTTCCAACCGATCAGAAGGCCGATACTGACAGAATTCTGCATCTGAAATTGGAACTACCAGGCCCTCATATACTCTTTCTAAGTTCCTTTACCAGCTCTCCTGCACGAGTCTCCTCCGTGTATTCTGCTTCGTTGTTCGGTTTCAGTACTTGGGGCGGGTGCCGGCCAACGAGCAGTTCCTTGGCTGTTTGGCCTATTTCCACTATAGTTTCGCCGATGGCATGGAGGATGCTGCTGCCCCATTCTTGTGCTGATTGGCCGTGTTCTTCTGCTCCTTCCCGATCCCACTCCTGGAATTCATCTGTTGGTGTTTCCCATTGCTCGTTCCCTGCATATTGCTGCTCCTTGCTAGCGATTGTTTCTCCCCAGTCTCCCTAGCAAAAACCAACGATTGATGAAACGGGCACAACTATACAACGAAATTTCCTGCCTCAGCATATATTGTAAAGCATGATAACTATACAGAGATGCACCAGAGTAAGTTTTCGATTTTCTCTATCCAGCTAAAAGAGTGCAGAGTTGCAGCCTCTTAGATGTGATGTCCGCCCAACCTTGCTTCCTACGAGGCCATACGGACAACCTAAGTATAAATAGTTCGTTGGTGATCCTCAATTCTGCTTCGCACAAAAACATATTGATAATGCTTCAAGCATGTTAATTTTGTTCTTGCAATTACTTTCTTTTCATATTTTCTACAAACGTTCACAATCTGTCAAAAACAAGTCCTACCACAACCAAAATAAAGTTAGTTCTGCATATTTCAATTAAAACATCTGTAGTTGCTGCCCTGAATTTATACATTTCAATGTGAATGCATAGATAAATACTTCTGCTCATTCCACTCAAACTCATGTTTATCTTAGATTACTTCAAAAGAGGTTGCCTATATGGTCGAACTCTTGAAAACCCATGGATTTTTGTCGTCACCAAGTAGTGTGTATTATGTAGCGCCAATGTAATATGAGCACCTCTACTGACGGAACATGATCCACATTACTTGGAGCTTTTCAACACTGGCCATATAAAATGCAACGCTCATACGAACAGATGGACTTCTTCCTGATTGATTTAGTAAAGTAGGAGATGAAAGACTAACAATTCTCTGAGCCAAGACTTGCTGTAATTCCATACCTAATATCCTATTATGCCCAATTGGTTATAAACTTCAATTCACACATCATTTCTTGACTCTTTAGGCAAACTCATCCTGTTCCACTCAAATCCTTAGAATGGCATTACAGAAGAAACCACCCAAGAATTGTTACTCAAACTGCGTATTACAGTTTCATCCTTCTTCCACGACTTCTTCGTTTTCGTACTGCGATGGGGTTTGATGAAATGCCACATCCACAAATATACATAAACAACAGCATTATGCATCAAACTATGACTAAACTTCCAACATAACAGGCTCGACAACAACGATAACAATTTGTACCTAAAATTAATCCAGAACGTAGACGTCTGATTTTCTTAATAGGAGTATTAATTTATACCTCATATTCTGTAACAATTTAAATCTACTGCAGGAAAAGCAATCATCTGCACATTAAATGCATCAAAATCAGTGTTTTACCTTATCATGTGACGCTCTTTTTGCTTCTAACTCTTTCTCAGCGGCGGCCTTCTTCCGAGCTGCATACTCAGCTGCACTTTCCTCAGTAGCCACCACCGCATCCTTAGCAGCAGCTATCTTCTCTCCGGCGTACCCCGCCAAACTCTTCCCAGCACCGGCAACCTTATCCTTTGCAACCACCACCTTCTCACCCGTATACCCTGCAACGCTCGACGTAATGCCGGCCACGGCCTTGGTGGCCTCCGCCGCCTTCTCAAGAGTATAATGCGTTGCCCCCCACCCGGCCACAATCGCATGATCCTTCACTTCCGCAGCCACTTTCCCCGTATACTCTGCCACCCCCTTGCCACTTTCCACCGCCACTTCTTTTGCAGCCACCGCTTTTTTCGCGGTGTAATCCTTGGCCTTGTGCAAGGCCGACGCACCCTTTTCTTTCGACTTCTCGTACCTCTCCTCCGCCGCCCTGATGGCTTCCGTGGAGTTCTGCTGCGCCTTCGCCCTCAAGTTCGAAATTTCCTCCAGTGAAGGCACCTGACTCTCTTCTCCGCCGTGATTTTCCTTTTCACCAGTTCCTTCCTTTCTTTCGCCATAGACAGCAGCCTGCTGCTCTTTTTCTTCTTTTTCAGCATGAATTTGAGAAGCCCTTTTCTCTCTTTCAGTCTCTTCTTCCAGCCCTTCCTCTCTTCTCATCCTATCTGACCCAGAAACTTGTATCCCGACAGGAGGAGTTTCAAACTGGTGGGGTTTCTCACCATGAACAGGAGCATTATGTTGCTCATCTCTCGCCTTTTCTGCAAGAGACTCAAAATGGGTTGTCATTTTCGGGACTCTATCTTTCTTCACCACTGTCTCACGTTCATCTGTAACATGATTCTCTCTTCTCAATTGCTTGGACGCCATTGCTAAGCAGTCAAATCAAAGACAACCCCAGACCTTTCGGTTTTAGTGTTTGATTTTATGCGAGTACTGAAGCGAATGAGATGCTATAGAAGAGACTGTGAAGATGTCTTCAACTTGGGCAGCTGATTCGAGATGAAGATTGACGGGTTTGGAACCAATTTCAGCAACGTGTTGGGAATTCAGCGAATAATGGCATGAGTCAGCGACTGAAATCCTCCGGGTGCGAACATGTGGCGTACTGCATGAGTCAATTTGCGGTTTATGTTCACATGTTTCCATCTATACCTGTGAATTGGTTTCTTTATAAGAAACTTTTCGTATGTCGAGAGGGTATTATTCTGTAGATGAGTGTTATTCATTTCTTATACAAGTTTTTAAAGTTTACCCTTTCTTGATACATTTGCTAATTAGTTTATGATGGGTATATTAATAGTATTTATTTATTTATGATAGTATAAAAATAATTTTTATATATAAGTCATACAATAAATGCATATTTCAATTACATTATACATATGAGTATTTGCAAGCACTTAATGAAAAAGTTTTTTAATTTTTGATTCCAAAAAAATACTTTGGATGTCAACTTTTACTTTTGAAACAGCAAAAAAAGCGATTTTAGACAAAAAATTAGAAGTACATTAGGGAATACTTCTAGCTTTGGCTTTTTTGTAAATAAATTCAACTTTACTTTTTACTACTTTATTTTTATTATAATAATCTTAATTTAACTTTACCGTTTTATATTTATTTTAAAATTAATATCAAAGTTTTTAAATAATTTGAATAATTTAACAATAATTAAATTTTAATTTCATATATTTAATATTTTAAAATTATTATACTTATTTGCTATAGTATTATGATACTATTTGATTAATTAATAAAATAATTTTTATTTTTCTGCAATGATGCAAATTTAATTATTGTGTATGAATAAATAATTATATTACTTAGTGGAAGCATTATTAAACATATTTTTTTAATATCTTTTAAAAAATAAATATGAAATATACTAATCAAAATAAAATTTATTATTCTTTATAAAAAAATAATTATTAGTGACAAGCAACAAGTAAAATAATAAGCAAAAAATAGTATTTTTAGCACATAAAGACAAAACAGTCTTTAATCAATAAATTTATTTTAGAAGTAATTTTTTCCAAACACTATTTAATTTTTAGCCATTATATGCTTTTCGCTTTTTTTTTTTTCCAAATACTATATACTTTTTATTCTACCCCAAGACCCGCCTCCTCATGAACAAGCTCCACTTCTACCCCAGAGAGAATCACCTCTCTCGGGTGTTCCACCTCAAGAGACGAAAATAGAATTATTGTAGGAAACCTTACTGGCTATGATCCATGATGCACCAACTCGAGCTGGCACATAGGTAATAAGCCCAATTCACAACGCTCTGTCTATAGTAGAGGATTCTTATCTGGCCTTAGCCGTAGCTCTACCAAGCACAACCATTTCTCCCCCGCTATCTTAGCCGAGGCACTTCTAGCAGGTGTGAATTAAACCTTTTGAAATATGATGAGACGGGAGTTCCACAAGAACACTTGGACAAACTTTATGCTAAGATTGATTGGTATGACTTGAAGTGATTCCGCCTACTGCAAAGTCTTCGCATACACTCTCGAAGTGTACTCTTACGTAGTTCAATCAACTACCTATCGGAACTATCTCCAGCTAGAGCAATTGACCTAATGTTTCTTGCATCACTTCTCCATTAATAAGAAATACCCAAAAATTGTTGCATACATATTACCATATGCTAGAAGGAAGATAAGACGTCGAGGGATTCCGTCCAAAGATTCGTGGGGACAATACATGAGGTGTCATATATCAACCACAAGTTGTTGGCTAGCACTATCCAATAAAACTTGCATCATGAAAGGTTTAAAGAATCTAAATCGGGGAAGCCTCCTAGCACTTTAAAGAAGTTGCTCATCCGATCGCAGAAGTATATCATAATAGAAGAGTCCATGGTAATGGACTACCTCTAGTGTTAAGAGGAAGAGTAGAGAGGAAGAGAAGGAGTCGAAGAATAAGGAGAAACGCCGACATTTACCCCCTACTAGCTATGTGCATTACAGCCCCTAAACGCCACAAGAGGAGAAAATTGATAGTGATAGAACAAGGGTTGATCAAACAATAACCAAGAAAATGAAGGACAATTCCAAGAGGTTCAAATTTGACAAATATTGCCACTTCCACAGTGACATGGGGCATATGATGGAGGAATGCCATCACATAAAGAATGGGACAAAAAAATTGATTTAGCGGGGACACTTGAAGGAGTATGTCAACCAACGTATACAAGGACACCAATTCGACCAAAAGCTGAGTGGGCAACTTTGAGATTGGTGGGATGTACGTTTTAAATAGATTCTTTAGTAGATTTCACATATATAAAATTCATTTTAAAAAGTTCTTTTAAGTAAATAGTTCCATTTTACAGAAAATACTCTATAAAAACCTCTTGAATTGAATTTTATATATATTTGTAAAATTCACAAAAAAATCTAGTTAAAATGTACATTCCACCAACTTTTTTCCAGAATCCTAAGTGTTAACATTTAATAAATATTGTTAAGATTTAATTTTTTAGTGGAAAAATTGTTGTTTTCTGTTGTCTTTTCTTATATAGGTTATTATTATTGTTGTTTGTGTTATTGAGAGTTGTTGCTATTGAGTTTAATTTTTTAGTGGGAAAATTTGTTGAGGTTGCTGTTCAGATATGATAGAATAGGGGGACATGACTGAGGTTCCACGCAAGCCATATTCCTCGTGAAAAAAACAAAACAAAACAAAGAAACATAATGTGATAATCATTAATTAATTCCATGAATGTAGGCAAACCCTTGGATGCCCCAAAACAATGAGTTAGTGTACAATTGAATCATCCCATTCTCTCATCACTCTTATTTACCCACTTGCACAACAAATGTGAAAGAAAAAGAAAACCCCTATAAATATGTATGATGATCAAAAACAATGAATTTCAACTGAAGAGGGCTGCATAGAGCAGCAGATTCCAAGTGTCAGGGAGCCCCGGCAGGCACCAGTGGCTGCAATCTAAGCCGTTGTGCAGGCTGTAGTACGTGGGATGTGCGTCTTTTCTGTACTGGGAGAGCTGTGTGATGTCGAGCAAGTAGACAGGCTTCTTGATTCTGCTCAACACTTTGTTCACTACCACTGATGCTAATGGAGTTCCTGCCGGATACCTTATTCCGAAGTACGGTTGTGTCTCACTTTTGCATGATTTTAATGGTTCGTTCCAATCCCGACCCCTACAGTTTTTTCGATTTTATTGAAGTAGTCTATGAGTATATGAAGTACAGTTGATTCAATAGTAGTAATAACAATAACAACAACACTGCCTGATTATTTAACTCGGAAATTTTTTATATAAAAGTTAAAAAATTCGGAAAATTCGTTTTGTTTTTAATATTTTAAAATAAGTGAAAGAGCTGTGTTTTCTGAACATGAATAGTGAATGGTTCGGAAAATCGCAATTCTAGCATTGTAAGTATGAGGGTGGCGGTTGCTTTAGTCCTATAAGAATTCATTATTGATAATTTTATCCTATAATTTTAAACATTTGGCACGTTGAGGACAAAAGTATTTGGAATTCGCTAAAATGGCAAAAAGTGCATACGACATACATATGGTCAGCTTAATTGGGTACACTATTTCTGACATTCTTGGTCTAAATGTGCAAACGCTTTAAAATTATAGGATAAATTTGTCAAAATGGACTCGTGCAGAACTAAAGTTATCACCGTAATACTTACATGCATAGAATCCCGTGAATCCTCCTAACATATTCTGAAGATATTTTCATGAAATATTTTTCTAAAAGAATAATTCGATTATAATAGAGAGTTAAAATACATTATTGTCTCATAACAGTGGTAAAGAGTCGATGATATTATATAAAAAAATATATATTTTTTGAAGAAAAAAGTCGTCGATTAAGAAAATAAAACATTATTTTAAGACGAGGAAATAAAAAGAAACAAATAATAAAAACAATAAATATGGGATAATAAGTTGAAAAAGAGTGAAAATATTAGTAGAAGGGGGTAAAAATTAAGAAATACATACTCATAATGTGTGGGTGAAATTCCTTGAAAGAAGACTTTAGTTTTGGAATGATCAACATTTCGGTTCACCCATCTCGCCCATGTTGTCAACCCTTTGTAGTACGCTATCAAACGGTTCATATCTTTGTATAATTTACCTCCTTCCTCAATGTAATCCCATCTGCAAAAAACCACAAACACAAATTAAATAAAATGAAAATAAATACTTTATAGATCTCTACGACTCAAAATTCATAATAACATCAATACAATCTATCACGGAAAGACAAAATCGACTAAAGTTAAACAATATTCGTTATAGTTTTACCCATTGCCGAAGTATTTGCCACAGATTTTAGTTGTAGCAAATATTTTAGCCTTACTTACAGAAACAACGGCTAGTAGCAACGTGCATCCGTGGTTAATTAGTGTTTGTCACAATTTTTTACTTTTAACCATGATAATTCACCATAGTGGAAGGTCATATTTCTTTCAGTGTGAGTTAATACATTAATATAACACAGAATAATGAAATAAGTTACAATAAGTTCACATAAACTGATACAAATATTCATATATTTGATGAAAATCAAACTCAGGATCTTGAAGCTAAAGCAGTTATAAGCAGAATAATATCCCATTTCATGAAACTTCAGTTTTATCAATTAAGTTAGGCCTCATCGACAAATTACATTATAGTTCTTTTTCATAGTTTATGCCTATGTTTTTAAGTGAATTGACCAAATTTTCATATTTAAGGAAAATAAAAATCTATATATTTTTTTTTCATTTTTATTTCTTCACTTATTTTATGGTATTTAATGTTATCTTCTTTTCTCTTGCATTGCTCATTATTTAAGTTTAATCTATTTTATTTATTACTTTATGGTATATTATTTATCCCACTTACTTATCATCTAATTAAGAAATATAATATTAAAATATATTTTATTCAAATACAAAACTTAATAAATAATTTTGGTTGAGAATCTTACGGTTGAGAACTTTTGGTGTGAGTCCACCAATGCCACGTGTTGAAGATCAAGACGTCCATTCCTCTCCAAAAGTCTCCATTTCGAATGGAGTCGAGCTTCAGAACTCGTCCCACCTTTTGGTTCTCTAAGTCAACAAGGTATGGAGTGCGATATAATAGCAATCTAACCCCATAATCCTGCATGCAAAATAATTATCTGTTTTAATCATTATTATCAATCAAATTCCCAAAGAGGGTATCTTGATAAATTCATTATGTAAATCAACATATGTACCAGCTATAGGTGTTCTATTCGGTTAAACGAATCGAATCGAATCGAGACTTCGATTCACCATTTTTAAAAATCGAAAACCAACCGAAACAGTATTAGTTCGGTTTGATTTAAACCGAACCCAGTTCGATTTTTTTTTATTAAAAAACCTAGAAAAACCAATGTTTTAAAATATATATATATAATTTTAGTATTTTTTTAATTTTATCTAAAAATACATGTACCAAAATATCAAAATCTAAAAAATAAAATGTATAATAAAAAAAATATTTAATAGTACATATTTCAAAACATAAAATTAGCACCCATTTAAAATTAAAAAAATATAAAATTCACGTTTACTCAAAGAGTGGTGAACTGGTGCCATGGTCTGCATAACTACCTTCTTATAGGTTTTTATTTTGTTTCTTATTAATCAAAATTTACAATTTTACGTACGTTATTGAATAATAAAAACTACAAAAACATTATATTTAAAACAATATATATCAATATGCCATAAATTAGTAAATATAAATCTAAAACAAGCATGAAAACAAAAATGTGGGTGCGGCGGCCTAACAACAATAATGAAATCCACCCCCCCCCCCCCATCCCCACCCCACCCCACCCCACCCCACCCTTTCTTCAATTCCCTCTGACAAAACCAAATTCCACAGCCCCATTTTGAATTCAACTTCTCTCTCTAAATATTTAATAATTTTCAATCATTTTGTTGCCTATTTTCTTCAAACTTCTTTCTCTTTCTACTCATTACTGCCACTCATCACACCATAATTCACGCTACCAAACTCTTATTTTTATTCGGATTAAATTTGATTTCATATAATTAATATTTTTATTGAATTATATATCAATGATACGATAAGTATATTAATTTTTAAAATTTAATAATTTTATATTTAATTATATTTATCATGTAATTAATTCAGTTCTGATAAAAAAAATTTGGTCAGAAACGTGGGGAGTTTAAAGTAGCAAAATTGAGACAAACAAACACAACACAAATCAATTACTACACATTAAAAACTTTACCTTCCGAAAAGCAACACAGGGAGTACAAGCATATAAAGCATGCATGCATCTCACAGCCCATCATTCAATACGCATAGTCCTTGAATTTAAGTGGGGGAGGGGATATAATTGGAAAACGCTTGTTTCTAATTCCTTTTATCACCAAAGTCGCATTTATGTATAATCACTTGTGTTTTTTTGTGTGTGTGTGTGTCACACAAAATAATAATATTGCGTCAGTAGAATTTATATTGTACTGACGGGATATTATTTTTATATAGGACTGTCGTTGACCCCAAATTAACAAAAAACGCATAATTAAATACAATAAAATAAAATAGTTGGTAATTAAGTGTGAAGTTAGGTAAAAAATTGATTACCAGGAATGCGACTTCAGCTAGACCATCTCTTCTGATGAGTGAAGTCCTCGCGTTTGGGACCGACGAGTGTATCATACAACTCAACGACTCCCACATGTTCAGACTCAGTGAGTCGCCCACGAACATGATGTTCTTCCCCCTGAACTTCTCCAAGAATGCCACCCCATTGAACCTGCAAATACCAGAGAAAAAAAAAATAATTTCTATTATTATATGTTTGCTATGTGCGTGCGTGTGTGTCTGTGTGAGGCACAGAGTCATATATGTGTGTGTGTGTGTGTACCTGGGTAGGTTGCATGAGAAGGGCTGCCATCTGTACTTGAGGTACATTTGATCAGGTCTTTTGTACTTGAGGCAGTTGAATTCGTCGTCTATGAAGGGACAGGTTGAGAAATCGTAGAGGGGGTATGAGGCGTCGTAAACCCATTTTCCCCGGAAGACATTGCAGCTGCCGGCCAGCTTTCTGGCGGCGTAGGTGGTGCCATTGAGGTGGCGCTCGGCCTCTTCCGCCGCCGTGGCCTGGGGTAGGGGTAGGGGTAGGGGTGGCTGAAAAATTGGGGTTGGAGGGGCCAGATATATAGTCCTAACGGTGGGACCTGCCGGAATTTATGAAATCTTGGATGGGTTTGATTTGTTGACACACATGTGGGGTTGGATCAAATCATCAACTTCTTTAGTTTTAATTCTTGCTAATGGGGTCTAATTTTATCGTGAAGAGTCTATTTCAATATTATAATGTCTTTTAGGTACTTTATCATAAATAATTGATAAATAATTTTTTTTTATTGAAATTCGTTTGACTTAATACTAATCAAGATCAAATTGAGCAATCATGAATGTAAGAGAAATCTCTATACCACGTATGTTTTGTTTTTTACAATTATTTTTCTATTCACACTATAAGAAATATAGCATTTAACCACACTTAGTTAGCATGTTAAATAATAAATAATTTTATCAAATAGACATTGACTACGACCGTACAATGATAATTGATCGTTGTTTACGATGGTGGAAAAATATTTGTCATGGTTAAAAGTCATGACAAATGATTTTATCATAATTTTTAGCTGTAATAAATAATTTTTCATAGTAAAAGTTAATATTTTTTATATTAATTTTATTTAACGGTAGTTAGTGATAATTGCTTACCATAATTTTTAATCATTTCATGGATATTATAGTCGATAAAATTTGACAAAAAATAATTCTTAGCAGCCCAAAAATTGCAAATTCATATTCTCATGGGACATTATAAACAAAATTTTATTATTTATAACAAAAAAAAAATCTATATTTATAATATTATTATAGAAGTCAATAATTGAAGTATATTTTATTTTTTAAAATTTTTATTTAAAATTGGTAATCTGGTGTAATAATATAATAGTTAATTTGAGATGGAGTGTGAGTTAAGGATCTTTAGTGGATGGCAGCTCGATTAGGGAAGTAATTTTCCGTAACTTTGATGTGGATATTTGAATTTTGCAGATTTTTGTGAAGACAAATCATGATCCAGATCCCCAGTGATCATGTGGTAATAGATGTGACAGACTACCGTAACGCATACGTGGTGCCTTTTCGGAATATATCCATGTTCCCATGCTAAAAGAATAAACAAAAGAATCATAATACTATGAAGATTGCAGTAATCAATGAATTCTCAAAATAAATTATTTTGAATTTTCAGTATATGGTTATACACTACTTAATTTATAGATTTTATGAAATACGGTTTTGGTTTTCGTGTTCAACTGAATTTTCATTTTATTTTTTAGGGAAAATTATTAGTTAGTCTTTTAAGTTTTTCTACTATTAATTTTAGATTTTTTAAATTTATTCATTTTAGTTTTAGTTTGATAACTTTTAAAATCATTTAATTTTAGTCATTTGGCCCAATTTTGAATAATTTTAGACCTACACAGCTTTTTAAAAGCAATTTTAGTTGATATATATTCGTTCATTTTGCATCTCGTAGTTAATGCTCACCTAAAATAGTATAAAATTTAGATTTATTGAAAAACTATTTGTTTATATTACACTTAGAGCATTAGAATGGACTATTAACCTTTATTATCAAAAGGGCAAAAGAATAATAAATTAGGTTAAAGAACTAAATCTACACAAAATTGATAGATAAATGACTAAATCTAATATTGTCAAAGATAAAGGACCAAAATGAGTTCAGATTAAAGTTATAGGACGAAAACTTTCATGTTCAATTGCAAACATATCAGAAACCTGAACAATCAACACAAGCATTAAAACTATCGGCATACATCACAGGGTTGAGGACGAACATATCAGACACCTGAACATGTTAATACAAGCATTAGTCCTATCAGCACACACCGCCAAGAGTTGAGGACTAACATATCAGACATTTGAACAATCAATAAAAGCAGTAGTCCTATCGGCATACACTACTAAGGGTTGGTGACGAACATATCAGACACCTAAACAATCAGCACAAGCAATAGTCCTATCAATATACACCACCAAGAGTTGAGGACGAACATATCAGACACATAAACAATCAGTACAAGCAATAGTCCTATCAGCATGCACTACTAAGGGTTAAGGACGAACATTTCAGATACCTGAACAATCAGCACAAACAGTAATCCTATCAGCATACTACACCAAGAGTTGAGGACAAATATATCAGACACCTGAACAATCAGCCTAAAATATTAACCTCGTCTGCATACATCATTAAGGGCCAAGTAAAACTCACATAAGCCCGCAACAGTCTCCCCAAGTTAAAGAGCACAACACACAAATGTTTATGACATATTTGTAGAACGGATTCAAATTTGAGATATTAAATTTATCAAATTATGTGAAAGTAAGTTTGGAATCACTGGACCGCTGCTTCCGACCATAGATTCTATTACTATGGAATAAAGCAACTTTTGGTTCATTTTTATTTATGTCACAAGCGAATAATGATATGAAAAGGGTTTAGTGCGCTCGTGAAAATAGTTAACTCTCAAAAATTATAATTCAAACTAGGTTTACTTAAATTTAAATAAATTATATAATAAGTGTAATAAAATTATCGTATAATTGATATACAGTTCATAAAAAATAATTAATTAAATAACAAGTATATCACATTTATTTTATAATTGATTTGGTTCGATCCAACCTAATTTGGGTGGAAATTTTTCGTTAACTCTTGAAAGCTTCATGTTACTACGCAACTGCAAAGCTACTTACACTACAAAAATAAATGAATAACAATAATATCATTAGCGATAAAAAAAAAAAAAAAAGTGATGTTATTAAAATTGTTGCTAATTGTATATAAAGCGACAATAATTTTATTTTATCACCATAACAATTTTGGTAATTTTGATAGTGACAATATTTAATTAAACATTGACTATGTGTAGTTACTGATTGTGCATAATTTTATATCGGTAAATAATAAATAACACATGTACTATAGTGATAATAATATTCGTGTTGTCACTAATGGCCTATATACATAATTATATTATCATTAATAATTATATTATGATAAGAACAAAATTATTATTAAATATTATATATTTTTACTAATAATTTTAAAATTATCATTTAATATTTGTCACTAATATTATGTAGTGTTGGTTTGATTATGGGGCTGCTTAATTATTTGGTGATTATAGGTGATGAGCTATGAGTGAGCTACACTCCCGGAAAATAAAGTTATTAGTCGCCTAATAGAGTAGTTTATTTGGAAGTTTTTGTTGTAGTGTTTTTAGCTTTTAAATGCTAGCCCACAAATAGCTCAATTATGAGGGAAATTCTTGTCAGGAGCCGATTCAATCGAATTTGAATTAATCATATGGTAGATGTAATATACTTGTCACGTGATTGGTGTACAATTTAAGAAAAGTTATCAATAACAGATTGGTTCGATCGATTCGGATTCGGGCAACATTTTTCCCAATTGAGATACAATTAAACACTCAACACATTTATGAAACGTACTAACTCAATAGGTGAAGTTGAATCTCTATAACTTTAAGGTTGTGGATTTGGACTTCACCAGTGTGAGATTTTTTTACGCTAATTGTAAGTGTAATTATTGAATATTGATGAATTGTATATGACTATTATTGTTGTTGGTATATCTTAAATATTGATATTTGATATTGATAATTGTAAATAATAGTTCATTGCTTTTACTTAAAAAAAAGATCTCTGGTAAGTCTGATAAGAAAAATGTTAAATTAAGAGTAAATTTAATTTTTTTTTACCCAAATTAGATTTGATTTAATCCAACTAATCATACAGTAAGTGTGGTATATTTATTGGTCATTTCATTTAAGTTGTAAATCAATTACATGACAAATATATTATGTGTAGTATGTGTAGTTTGTGATTGATCTAGGCCTGATCAAACTCGGTTTGGGCAACATTTATTGTGAATTTAGATCTTGTTTGATTTTGGGCGATAAATTGATGTGTATTGAAAAAAAAAATCATATTTGGCTAGGAAAATAAATGAAAGGAAAAAAAAATTAAATGTATATAAAACTCATTCAGAACCCAATTTTTATTTCTGTTTAAAATTGAATGAAAATTAAAATTAAAAGGCTAAAAACACCAGAAGTTATTCATTTTTATTTATTTATATTACTTTATTAGTTACACATAATTTATTTATAAAAAAAGACTCCATTTATGTGAGATATTGACATTAAAAAAATATTTCATTCTATTCTTGTTTGGTGCATATTTTTATTAGTAAGTTTGCAAGTTTGATTTTAAAATGTCTAATATTTCAAAGTTATTTCAATATCAACTTATTGATTTTCTAATACAAAACGATGATGAGAAAAGGGCCGGTCGGCAAATTATAACAGTCTGTCTTTCTTTCACCGTTTATTTTATTTGTACTAAACCTGTAAAAGTATTTAAAATTTATTGATTTTTTCATCATACCAAACCATTTAAAAGAGAAATCTGGCTTAGTTGACAAATTTGATGTCCAATGACGTTAGAGGTTGTAGGTTTGAATCCTGATATTATGCGTGTTATGTTGTTTCTACTCTAATAATAGATGTGGATCAAATTTAATTTATTTGATATTATTGATTGGAGTATGATTGTTATAATCATCTTTGTTATATATTGATATTCGATAGGAATGATTGTAATTGATTTATTTCAATTAATAATAGTTTATCATTCTTATTTTAAAAATAAATTAAATTATTATGAATATAAAGGAACTAATATTTATATCCGGAATTATTCAATTAATTAATTAATCAATTTATGTCACATGGATCCGAATTGATTATTGAGTTGAATCCGAGTCATGTGGTGCACGATTCTTGTTTTTGAAAAGCTTATTTCAAAATCGATAATTAACTTATTAAAAGATTATATCTATACTAGCAATACACAGGACATTTGATATGTGTGTAAAAATATTTAAAAATTAATATAAATTATATTTCTTATTAAATTTTGATTGTATGTATTTATTTCACCTTTTCTATTTAAATAAAATAAAATAATACTTTAAAATAAAAAATATCAAAAAACTCCGAATAAAAGATAGGAAAAAAAATAAAAGTAATATTTAAGTAAAAGAATTCTTTTTTTAATTGTCTACAATGGGAACATGAAAGTTTGAGATGGTGAGAATATGTGAACTGACGGATAAAAAATGAAAAAAATAAAAAATAACATATCAACAGCATCAACGAAGCTTTGTTTGATTGATAAAATTGGCATCTTATAATCAAAAGGGGTTAATTCACGTTGTACTAACATGATTGTATGTCTACTTCTATAATAATTTTTTTTTGTTTAAATATATTTATAATTTGAATTATTAATGTGGTTAATCAACATTTAAATTTAAATTATATGAAATGATGAAATTAATCGCATCCAATAAATTGAAAAAAAAAAAAAAAGTACATATACATAGTCAGTGAGCAGTGAGGGGACATCTGAGGTAGGTGTAATCTTAAATAGTACTAAAATTGTCAGAATTTATACTTAGATCAGCAGATTAGTATTTTATTTGTTTGTCTCATTTTATGGGCATAATCAAAACTTTCAAATTTTCATCCACTCCACTCTCACTACCTGGCTTCATCAGTCTCTATAAAATTATGGAATTGTTGAAGAAGATGGATGATATTATAATAAAAATGTTAAAATTTTCTATAAAATATTTGAAAATTGTTTGAGATGTCTCAAAGTATTTTGTTAATAACATTTTTGGTTTAAATAAAATATCAAAATTTGATCCGACTCGAAATATGCGACTTCCTTTGAGCGATCCAAGTTAGCCACATATACGCCCTAAATCGTTAATGGGTCATGAGGATAGAAACACGTACGTTAGGCTAGTCAGGTTCGTCCCGACTAAAACCCTCGGACGCTCAAGTTAGTTTGGATCAAAGTAGAAATATGCGATTTGAAGGTTTATAGTTGAAAGTAATAAATGTCAGTTACCTCAAATGATTTGTGTCTACAGGACCAAGTGTACAATATTGATTGAGCCACATGTTATTATCTAGGTAATTTTAACTTTTATCGTGCAATGGAGAATCCATCTTTCCATCTGGGCGGATTTGCGGGTTCTGGCTCAGGTTGGGGCTCCGAAGATCAAATCTGCGAATGGGCACGCGTACCTTACGGTTTTTTTTGAATATTTTATACTTAAATGAGGGGCTTTTTTGTCCTTTTGACATGAGGGACTACAAAAAAATTTATTATTTCCTACATTATAAATTTCTACAACTTAAAAATCATAGTAAAATCAATAAAATACCACGATAAGACAAAATCGATGCGAAAACTTAAGTATTTTAACTATAGTAAAGCAGTATTCATTAGTCTTACCCATTGACAAAATATTTACTACAGCATGTAGCTGTAGCATATATTTGGCTTTACTTGCAGAAACAACGGCTAATAGTAATTACGCCGCTATGGTTAATTGGTATTCCTATGATTTTTTACTTTTAATTCCACAATAATTCATCATGACAAAAAGTCATATTTCTTTTAGTGTGAATAATACAGTAATATGACACAAAATAATAAAATAAACTATAATAAATTAATATAAATTGATATAAATATTCACATATATTATAAAAATTAAGCTCATGATCTCGAACATATTCACAAAACCACGGTATTAACTAGTCAAGTCAGGTGTACTTGGCACAGGTATACCATTTCTAATAGAAAGAATTCATTTTGGCTTTTGCTTTCCTCTGTGTGTGTGTGTGTGTGTGATGTTCAGTAGGAAAGAAAACATGAAGTGATCAACATTGGAAATGGCCGACAACATGTGATGTATGTTACTCTCTACCATGTGCTATTACACAAATTGTGGGGATCCATATGGATATCCTATGGACATAAAGTAAATAGGAAGAATTATATTAACACCGATTAATTTATAATTTATTTTTAAAAATTATATATATTTATTAGAAATATTAATATTATTATATAAATTATTTATGTATTTTTTAAAAGTACACAACACACTTCAAAAATATCAACATCATTGTACAAACTACTCTTGTTTTTTAAGTTTTCAAGCGTGGTTTCTATAATTACGCAAAAGATATGGATGTTTTTCGTATAAATAGATCATAAATCGGATGGTGTATATGTAATTATCCCAAATAATTATCAAGGGTATTTTTAAAAATTAATTTTCAGGTATTGAAACATAACATAATATTTTGATTTAATACAAGCCTATAATTCTTATACAATAAATTAAGACTTTCAGACGAAAAAAAATTGAAACAATTTGTTTGTTTATTTTGTTACTATTCTTAAACCCGGATTCCTCGGACTAGTTTGGTCCTGCCACATCAATCATTTATTTGGAAATTTGATTTTAGTTTATTCGATTATATTAAATCATTGTGATATTTCATCCCTATAAATAAAATGCAAAAAGAAAAAAGTACCTTATAAATTTTGAGAAAAGAAAAAAATTGTCATATCACAAGAAGAAATACAACTTTTGTCATACTTAATTATTTTGGTTAAAAAAATAATAAATACAAATTAATCACAGTTGAGAACAATCATTAGCCGTTAATTTTTACAAATAACGTTCTTTAATTATGACAAAAATGACTTAAAAACCCCAAACATGTTCATGAGCTCAGCAGTGACACACTTATTTTAAATAATTACTAATCAAGAAAAGAAAAATATAAATAAATATATAAAAAAATGTAGCAACAATCAAACTAATGATAAATATTTAGTAATTTTCGTGTTTTGGTAGTCGATGGGTTGCTCCCATGTGATTGATGGGAAGGAAAACGATTTGTGCCCAATGAGTGGGAATTAAAAAGAATGATTGATCATGACTTGATCGGCCCCATGATTTTGAAATCACGATTAAACAAAATCAAAGTTGACAAATTAAATTTTTAAATTTTTATTGTTGAAAATGAAACTTCATGTGTATAACATATTTGCATCCGACAAAATACCATTTTCCTGACAATTCCCGGCAATTGCATCAACTATGTACTTCCCGATCATGGCGTCGAATTCGGGTCGAGGTCTAACGGGTCTGATCAGATGATGTAAATGTCAAATTAGGGTTAAGGATATATCAGATAAAACGTCAATTATGTTTATTGGGAGTTCGTAAACAAAGATTTTACGAAATTTCAATTGGTTTGAGTATGGGTCTTTTTATTACTAAAAGTGATAATTATATTATTATATTAATATTTTCAATAAAGTGTGCAGTATATCGACTTGATCAATATGTCTTTAATAAACCCACATAAAGTAAGACAAATCCATACACATCTGATGAGACTCAAATTCATGATTCCGAATTTGTTTCATACCTTAACTATGTCTATTTGGAGTATTTATAGGGGAATCATATGTCTGTTTTTGTACAAATCTACATGGCTGAATCAATGTTATACTTTGTTCTTGGATCGATGCTGTCCTGACAGGTCAGATGGTTGGATTGGATCGAATATAGAAAATACGTAGATTTTAGTCATATTAAGACGTTTTTCAGTCCTAGAGTATTTTTGTCTTTTAAAAATTTTCCCTATTTTGCCTCAATAGTGTGAAATTATTAAATCGACACTTTATTTATAAATTTAAGTTGAAAAAGTTATAGCTTCCTAAATAGAAAAGATATTTAGCATTGATATTTTTAATAACTTCTTTCATAAAGTTTGGAACATAAACTCTTTTACATAAAAGGACATTGGTAAGATTCGTGTGCAAAACTCTTTTAGTCCACTCAAATATTATATTAAAGAGAAAATGAGTAAATTTCTCTTTATAAAAAAAAATTCTAATTTATTTGTCCATGTTTTCTGAAATACAATAATATACATTCCTATATTTTTTAAAATGAAGTAATTTATCTTTTTAAAGTAATTACTTTATTTTAAAAAATATAGGGGATAAATTGCTATTTTTCTTTCGTAAGGTGGAATTACCGTTTGCAATATCACATGAATATAAAATTGCTATTCACCCTTATGTTAAATGATAATTTTATTTAAAAGTTTAAAAAAAGAAAGACGTTTTTATTATTTAATATTACATAATAAACTTAGGAGAATTATCACATATTCTAATTGAAGGTTTATCAGTTTCTTTGATTTTGGATTTTATGAAATGAATGTTTTTCCACTAAAAAAATAATATTAATGACGAAAAAAAAAGTGACGATATTAAAATTTTCAGTAATTATGTATTCTAAGTGACAAGATTTTTTATTTGTCAGTAGAACGATTTAATTTAATTAGTGCGAAAAATAATATGTATAAAATTATAATTATAAACAATTACTGAATTGAATTATCTCATCCTATCCTGCACACTAGAAAAAAAATACTATTGGTAATGGCTATAGACTAAAATTTGTGGTCAATAACTATTATTAACCATAGTTAAATATAATTGATATAAAAACACAGCATTTCCATCATTAAAATATTATTCTCAACCATGACAAACACTACCAAAAAAAAAAAAAAAAATGGAATTTGGCATCAATCACACGACTGTTTCAAAGTCCGAGCCATTTAGGAACTGGTATTGGCACTCTAGAGGAACGGTAGGTGTGGTCGATGATGTCGTGATCCTCGTTTTTTATGTCTTATTTTTTTTGGCCCATCAAAACCGTTACTAGATGTGTTCCATTACAATTCCCATTCCAAAGATCGATCCAAATTTGCAAAGGTAAAATATTAAAACTTTGTTTGGAACACTTTATTAAAATTAGTGACCGTTTTAAGATGACTGTTTCTAATTGTGATATGAAGAATGTAAAAAAAATGATAGTTAATAAATGTATTTCAAAATGAGATGCAATTTGGACTTGTTTTGTACTAGTATTACAAAATCCATTCGTAAGTATGATTTCTAATAAAAAAAATTAATCTATTACAATGACCGTGACTGAATTAGTTCCAAGTTGGAATGGGTTTTGTGTAATCTTAATAATGTATTTCTAAGGCCGTTCCAAAAGTAGAAGAAACAGATATATTTCAACATACAAAAAATCGTTCCAATATGAGGTCCTAAGCCCATTCCAAATACAATACAGATTGTAAATTAACAGCTATTTTTGTGTTTCAAAAATTATTCCAAAGACTTCCAAATTTTCCTATATATATGTTCATTTCTTTCCATTTAATCTTATTATCTTCTTCCATTTTTCTTATATTCTCTTTATTTCCTCAATCTCTCTCGAATTTTCTTGATCTCCCACATCCCACTAAAATTTTTATACTCTCATTCGTCAATCTGTCTCGATTTTTGTTGATATTTGAAGTTATTTTGGTTAGGTAACAATTTTAACTTTTTATTGTCAGTTGATTATATTTATTATACTTTTCTCAATTAAATTTAAAGTTATAATAATATATAAATGTGTGTGTGTAGGACTCATTATGTTAAGATAATTGAGAAGATGGATGTATGAGAAGAACCTGTTGAGGGAGGTGGGTCTTACTCCAAAGTTTGAGGATGGTGTTAATGCATTTATAGAATGGGCCAAATCTCAACATGCATATATGGAAGATGAGAAAATTAAGTGTTCTTGTCAGAAGTGCAAAAATGAAGTTTTCAAAATCACGAACGAGGTAAACTTTGACTTGTATATGAAAGATTTTATGCCGGTGTATTATACTTAGACTTCACATGGTGAGGAGAGAGTGTAGGAGTATTTTGAGTTCATCACCGCGCACCCTTTGCAAGTGGAACAAGCTCCCGCTGCTCCGTGTGAGGGTACTAGTACGCACTAGGGTGATGCGGGCAGATGGATTGGATGCAGAGGATTGTCTTTGATGCCACTCTGCCGGCTTTTTGGTCTTCTAATTATAACCAAGATGGTGCACCTGATGATGGTACAAGGTTCTGTCCTACTGATGTCAGGCTTAATTCATATTACGACAGGGGCCCTATGATTATGTGTTTCGATTGGCAGATCAGTTTCACGATGCAGTGCATGCTACTGAACAATTATTATGGAACAGTTACACCTAATCTCAATTGGGGGTTGTTGTTGAGTTGGTGAATATCAAGGTTGATGGCTATATTTTTGAGTGAATATATGATTGAATATCCAATGGGTTGATCATATATTGCCCCGAGACCACACCCTGCCCTTGGATTACTATAGTACAAAGAAGTTGATAAGAGGTTTGGTTTTATCTGTTGAGAAGATTGATGCTTGTAAGAATGGTTGCACGTTGTACTGGAAGAACGACATTGATTTGGATTACTGCAAATTTTGTGATAAGTTAGGTACAAGCCAACCAAGGAGTGAAATCCTAACCGCATCTGTTTAATTTTTCTACAGGAGACAGAGCTCAGTAGGTCACCCAATAAGATGGAACTTTTTGCTAGATGCTATAAGAAGAAGGCGGATGACGACTGAGGTAGCAGTAAATTAAATTAGTCATTTTTTTTAAAGTTATTTTTAGGTAAATTAAGTTCTAATAATTTTATTTATTTTGTAGGAGACGTTCTAGAAGCTGATAAAGGATCATCAGACTCAGCCCAAGGCCGAGGACCAAGCTACCCGATTGGCCGAATGGAAGTTTTCAGTAGCGATGATCGAGCACCAGATGTGGCTGGTTGCAGTCAGGGGCAAGAACAAAGACCGAGTATTCGGCCTTGATTTTGAGGCCCACGTCTCTAGCAGGACCTTTACATCACCATCGCCACCCCCACCAACACTACCACAACTAAACCTAGCCATAGAGGTGACGCATGAACAAGCTGGAGAGGATGATAGCCGATATGATGGCCATGATGAAGGAAATCCCGCCAGCTCTTCCACTGCGCCGCCGTCACAACCGACCACCTCGACTTCGTCCCAACACAGCCTCCGACAAACCCCGTGCCGTCGAATAATGATGATATGGACGAGGATGAAGAGGATAAGTGTTAATTTTTTTTCGATTTTGTACTTGAATATTAATAATATTGTTTTTCTAATTATTCATATTTTATAATATTTATTGCATTCCAATATTTCATATTTATTCAATCAATTAATTCATAAATATAATTAATTAAAATTTTATAATTAATTTATTATTTATTATAAATAATATATAAATTAAATTGTATATTAAACATTATTAAATATATAAATTAAATAATTTACAAAAAAGTTATTATAAAATAAAAAATTAGGAATGGTTTTAGTAACATTACAAATCTATTCAAATAACCGTTCCTAATACTATTGCTAAAATAGCTCTGTAAACGTGTTCCTAAATAAGATTGGTCGTTCCTAATACCATTTCTAAAATAGTTTTGAACAAGTATTTCTAAATAGGATTGATTGTTCCTAATACAGTGTGTTCCTAAATAAGATTGACCGTTCCTAAAATGGTTACAAGAGGTTGTTTTAAACAAAAATTTGACTGTGCCTAAGACTATTGCAAAGATTGACAAACAAGCTATTCCAATCACGGTTCCGAAATATATCACCAATACAAATAAATATAATATCAAAATTCATGGATGAGTATTACAAAGACCTTTTAAAAGTAACCCGTAATAAATAATATAACCGTTCCAAATGTCATATAACTCATTCTAAATAATTTTTTTACACAAAATCAATATTTAGAACGGTCACAAGCATTGTGTTACAGTGTGCGTTCCAAACCGGAAGGGTCCGTCATCAACTGTTTCTAAATATTTATAACGCTGTCTATACGGATTGAAGGCGAACCGTTCCAAAATCACTCCAAAATTCGATCCAAATTAATTCCGTTAATTTGAAACCGTTCCAAAGAAAAAAAATCATTCATAAATTCGCTCCAAATCCCACTTTTTTTTTTTTGTAGTGAAATATTTTAGCCAATCTCGTAAAAACCAAAGCAACCAATTGTTGTGTTGTCGTAGTCGAATGTTATTTGCTATGACTACATACCTCCACAATTTCAAGATTATCAAACCATAAAATTAATTTTTTTATAGATTTAAATAATTAAAAAATTTAAAATTTATTCGAGTTGGAAACAATCCCCATCCCTGAAATCTATTGATTTTAAATTAAGAATAATTACTTAAAAATATCATCTCAACCAAAGAAAATTAAAACGCGTGATTTTGAATATTAGTTTTCTTAAAAAAGCAAAAATTAATTGCTAAAAACAATTGGAAAAAAAAAAAGAAAATCCAAATGAGAATAGACAGGTTGGAATTAAAAACTACAAGTGATGATAGCCGCCACTAACTTCAAACTACAAAGCTACACTCTATACATAGTGTTCCATTAATACACTAAACAACGACGTGTTTGGCTTTATCTCTATCGATAAATGTACACGTAGGGCCCTGCCCCTTAAATATGCACACATTTTCCACGGAATAAGAGTCCATAAATACGACTTGACTTGACTTGCCCGCATCAAGCCGAAGAATTCCCACTTGCCAAACGGCCCGTAGACAAAACCGCATAATAGGACAGATGATCAGAGTTGCCAATTGGAAATAATACTCTAATCATTAATTCTCAACGCCGAGCTTGTATGAACCAATCATATTTTAGCTTAGTGGTCAAGATTAAGATTGACACTGAGAATATATGAATAAATTTGAAATCATAGTTCAAATCCCACCAAATGTGTGGATTTTTGTGTCTTTTTTTATGTGAATTATTGAGTTTTTGTTCTTAATCATATCGATGAATTGATGTAATTGGTTATTGGTCTTAGTCCATTGATGTATTATTTTAGAAAAAGAATAAATTTTTGTAAATAAATTCGAAGTCATGAGTTCGAGTTTCAATAAAAGTATATGTACTACTCTCACTTTATATATTTATTGTAATTTATTTCATGATTCTTTGTTTGTTATGTTAATCAAAATGATGTATTACTCAATTTATTTGGAATGTTATAACTACTTTTTAATTACCACTTTTATAAAAAAAATATATATATGAATTTCTCTATTTAATTATTTAACTGATAAATTACGGATCTGATTTTCTACTTCAAATTCTAATACATTTTTTTGTTAATTTTAGATATATGCATATTATGTATATAAAAATTTATATATTTATTTTATTTAAAAAAATTTGTAAATATAATCTGTTTACATTAAATAAAATAAAAGATATAATAAAATTCACAATAAAAAAATCTAATCCGACTGAAAATAAAAAAAATAAAAAAAAAAAGAAGCATATTTGGTGGGATTTCCAACAGGTGGCCCCATTTTTTGTATGTTTGTTTGGCTGAAAGTATGAAGAACATTATATCTCTTTGATTGTTTAAAGGGAAATAACTTTTTCTTTTCTTTTTGGGCTCACATTTAAATTTTTCAGTTGGTTCATAATCAAATTATTTAATTTATAATATGATTCTTTTGATAATTGTGATATTATAAAGCTTTTAGACTATAGTATCTAATGCATGTTGTGTATATTATCTTGAAATTTATGTGTGAGAAGTAGTATATGATCAGATATTGCATTTACAATACCGTTTGATGATTACTTTTTCCGTAGATTAATTATATCGATCGACTGGGGTCAGGTTTTGATTACACAAATATTTTCTGTCGACTGTCATTTTTTAAATTACAAGTCTACTTCTAAAGGGGATTGTTTGTGTAAAATTTTGGGATTAAATCGGGAGTACTTTATTTATAATTACAACATCGAAGAATATACTTGTAATCTTATAAAGAGTAGAGTGTTTCCGTATAATTACGCCTAACATCGAGAAATATTAATATAGTTTATTTTTAGTTTTTTGAATTATGAATTCATAAATTCCTATCTTGATTTGGATCGTGTTATATTTAAACTTCATATTCAGTGAACATTTAAATTGATAATTTAGTGACGACATAAATTAATGATAATTGTATTTATTTTCACCATATTTCAGTATACATTCATCACTGACTATCTATATTTTGAATTTTTTATCAATATTTTAATATAATAAATCATTCCACTTAGAAAATGGAGGGAAAAAAAAACTTGGGTAGGTGTATAATAACATCTATCAATCTGCACTTCTAAGCAACAAAAATACTTGAAATCATTGAGTAGTAAAACTTCTAATTAGGGTTTATGGGGATCATGATGTTGATTAATTAGGGTTTTGAATCATATGGGCTCCCTAGGCCACCACAGGTTACTTTTTGTGAGGGCCCACTTGCAAGACTATTGTGGCAGTCACTTCTACAGCAAGCATTATAGTAATTTAAAGGGTAAAATATATAAGGGTTTTTTTATTTTTTTTTAAATTTATTGTTGTTGTTTAGAAAATTATAAATATTTTTTAAAATTATAAATCTCTTAATAAATGCTTCTTTCAACTGCTGTTATAATTTGTTAAGATGTTTGTAATTTTAAATGAATATTTATAATTTTTTTAAATAATAAAAGAGTATTTATAATTATAACAAATATTATAGGGGCCGTTGTAATTTATCTTAATTTAAATTAATAAAATTAAGATACCATGCATTTGGTCATGTCACAAAAATGTCAGCCTGTCAGAAAAGAAAATACGGCTGCATTTCACCTAACTTAATTTAACTAAGAGATTCAATTATTTGCAGCCAACTCAATTTATGGATTAAAAATAGCTATTTCTTGGGCAAAATTAGGGACGAAGAATACTCAATTAGGGTTAGTTGGCCTAATAAGTGTTGGATGTGGTTTGAAGATGTGAAAAACCTCAACAACCTCACTCATTAGTCTTCTAACTTTTTCTATCCCAAAAAATTTAATTTATATTTAGATGGGTGGGTTTAGAGTTATAAATTTTAAATTTCTATTGAAAAATTTCTTGAATTTGTTTGAGATGTATATAATAGAAAATTATTGACTTTGAAATTATTTTGATGTGAAGGTATTTAAAAATTTTTATCTGAATCTTTTTTTCTCGAATACAAATCTTTCTATCTGAATGGAGTAAGTAGTTTTTGTTATGATCATTAGTACAGATCGGTACAAACTCCAAATGTTTGTTATCATTTAAAAATATTTTCTCTAGGTGTTTTTAACTGTTTTAATATATATACGTACATATATATACATAAATATATATAAAAAAAATATAATTTGATAATGAATAATAGTTTTTGTCTTCCAAAACGCAACACTAAACATACAATACTTATTTTAAGTTATCTCCAAAACAAATCCAAACATACATACTATCTCTAACACACTTATTTATCTTTATTTTTTTTTCTCTATTTCCACAAAACACAGCAAAATACTCAGGAAACGAATCCAAACACCATATCAATTATTTATTTCTAGATCGTGCATTTACATTCATCGTTTTCAGTACCATCGAACTTTGCAGAACCAAATATTTATTGTATGGTTAAATTTGTATTAGTTGGTGATTGGCTTGAAAAATATTCTCATGTTTAAAAAAAAATTATTTCTTTTGTGCACATAAAATATAAGTTGCTTTCATTTTTATGTTGTTAATATTTTATTAATTAATTAATAATTAATAATTTATTTTGATATTCTCAATCTCTTCACAATATAAGATCCTATGAGGTGCCGTGTCAAACCATTTAACTACAGTGTTTTATGTATTTTGCAAGTGGGTTTTGCCGAATTTATCAACCTACACTACTTGTAGGTTTATTAATTTATGAAAATACTTAATTTTCTTATCAACTTTTCATTAAATTAATTTGAGGATTAATTACTGCTCTTATTGCGTCTTTATCAATGTCGTCTACACAGTACAAAAATAAATAATATTGAGTAAAATCACGCAATATGATTGTTATTAATTTTGGTACACAATATTCAAAAAGCGGCCAATTTTTTTTTGTCAATAATAATATTTATTTTTTTAATAAAAATTAGCTGGTGTAGTTACTACGAATAAAGTCAGACAATATAATTATTGTCAATTTTTCTACACAATATTAAAATTTATTATTAAATTAAAATATTTTTGGGATAAAAATACATTCAAATAATAAATAATTTTAAAAAAAATTACTTGGTATCGTTACTTTAACTAAGTCATACAATATGACTGTTGTCAATTATTTATACACAACATTAATAAAAATGAAATATTGTCTTTGTAATTTCTTTATTATTTAAATAACTTTCCTTATTACAATATTAGCTCTAATTCGGTTAAATCCATCCAAGTAAACATATACCAAATCCCTAAGTTGATGATTGAGAAAAATAAACTCATGTACCCAAAAATTCCTTATGGTATGCAAAACTTGACCCAAACCAATGTACTATGGTCAAATGCCATTCTAAGTTTCATGATGGGCTTCGAATTTGGGATTTTAAATCCTCTAATAATGCCCATATTGTAAAAGTTTGGATGGCCACTCTGCATTTAAAGTTGATATCGAAGTTTTCAAATAATTTAAATTTTGACAATAATTAAATTTATATTTTTATATATTTAATATTTTAAATTTTTTATATTGTATGTGCTATATCATCAAATTATACTATTTCGTTCACACATTATTATTCGATTAATAAAAAAATAATTATTTTTTGTAATGATGTAAGCTTTATTATTGTGTATGATTGAACAATTATCTTATTTAATAGGAGCATTATTAAATTAAATAATTTTTTTAACATCTTTCAAAGCATAAATATGAAATATTAATGGAAATAAAATTTATGATTACAAATATTATCAGTGCCAAACAACAAATGAAATAATAAGCAAAAAAATAGTATATTTTTTAACACATAGGGATAATCAGTCTTTTATCAATTAAGTTTATTTTAAAAGTGATGTTTCCCCAAACACTACCCAATTTATTTTTTACTGCTTTTCATTTTTTCTACAAACACTATTAAGTTTTAATTTTGCTACAACTTTCAATTTTTTGTGCAAACACTCCCTTAATCCCTTACGTATTCAGATAAGAAAGAATTAAAATATAACCAATAAAAAAAATAAATTTGTAAAATGACTCCTGTATGTATGGGGTGGGGTAGGGGTTGGCAAAATTAATCTTGTAATTATAGGACTGACAATTTTAGTCCTTTATGTTTTAAATTTGTAATAATTTTGGTCCTTTTGGCTAAAAGTGGTCGAAAAATAACAAATTAAATTGGGCTCAGGGTTTCGACATCCAAATGGACATCACTTACATAGTCAGTAACTTATGTGGATGCTGACGTGGCAAAGGATGGTTCAACCCCCCCCCCTCCCCACCTCTTCGACTACACGTACCACCACTGAACTCGCATTCCGAAGTTGATTCCAACCCTACAATATGTGTTTCAATCAGAGTTTAAATACGTCTCCAATCGCAGATTATAGTCTTGCCCTAAAACCTAGATCTATTTTCTCTCTTCAGAATTCGTCGCCGTCCGACCTACCCACTATTCAAGACCACCACCAATCGACTCTCCATCCTCTAGAGAGTTGATTCCAAGCCCATCTATTTTTGTTCAATTCTCTCTATTTTTATTTTTGTCATTTTTTTGCGGCCCTGGCCTGCCACTATTTTTTTCACCATATCTCATCGCCAGCGATCATCTCACCGACGGACGAACACCCCAGTGTTCACCTCCCCATGGTGCACATATCCCTCCGATCAGTTTCCGTCAATGGCACCATCCACATTACAACCTCCTCATCAGTTGACTTCTCATGTTTCTTCTTTTTTTGCCACATCAGCATCCTCACTATGTATGTGAGATCTATTTGTCGCCAAAACCTAAGCCTCCATTTTATTTGTTAATTTTTATCACTTTTGGTCAGACAACCAATATTGCTACAAATTTAAAACATAAATGACTAAAATTATCGGTCCCATAATACGGACTTACTAGACTAATTTTGCCACTCCCATACATACAACACTAAATTTGCAATTTCACAAAAAAAAAAAAAAGGCCAAAAATGTCATAAATGACAACACATAAAATACATAAAAAGAGACATAAAAATCATAAAGAAATAGGTAAAAGTCACATAATCAAATGCATAAAAACAACAAACAATCGATGCCCAAAAAGCTAAGAACAATATACATACAATCGATGTCCATAAAAGTTACTGTAAATACTTATTGGTAGTTTTTTTTTTTTTTTTTAAATTTTCTTTTTCAGCCAAAGGTATTGGATTTGAACTCCCTTAAGCACCTATATTCTTTTGCTTTTCTTTCTTTTTTTTAAATTACATTATTTTTAACGAATTTTTAATGGTGAGGATCAAATTTGATGACATCTTAAAACGTGATGGACTAAGTTTGATGAGGGTAAACATACAAGATCACATCCAAATAAATGACATAGTTGAGGGACTAAAACTGATATCAACCCTCTTTCTTCAAACATTTCTCATTTGGGTATTTTGACAGAAGTTCACGGAAGAGGTTTCCATAATTACAAAAGGGGAAAACTTATAGAACTTTTCTAAAATAGGCACTTTTCCTCAAACTGGGACCAACTTTTGCGATTCTCAACTTTACTGTTTTATTGCAGAAAGACAAAAATTTGAGTGTGGCGATGATGGTCATCAGCTCATGCAACTAATAGCTGTCACTCTGTTCTGCATGCAAAAACCAACAAAGGATTAAAGCGTGAAGAAACAGCTCACCATCAATCACACATTATATATAGAATCACTGCTAATTTCTCACTGGAGATGATGAAATAATACAGTTGAACCACCTACACCTCCTCCCCTCCAACTATGAACCAATGCTGAAAACGTGCACGCCCGGAGTTTCATACAAAACTGGAAAACAAAAGTACCCGCAAAAAGTATATTTTTGGTCCTATAATTTTAGGTCGTCAGTACTTTGGTCTTGTAATTTATTCTATCTACTTATTTAGTCATTTTTTTTACCGAATTTAGTTCTGAACATCTCACATTTGGTCATTCTTTTGACAGATTTAGTTTTGTATTGATAATTTTGTCCCCCTTCATACTGTACTATATCTCATTTTTAGTCTTGTAATTATGGGTCGTTAGGGCCAAAATTGTCAGTATAGAATTAAATTTGTCAAAAAATGATCAAATGTGAAATGCTAAAAATTAAATTCATCAAAAGAAGAAGTAAATGTGTAAATTAGTAAAGTATCATGACCAAAAATTTTAATGATCTAAAATTACAGGATTAAAAATATAATTTTACCCGCAATTATACGTTTTATTACAGTAGATATTGCGATTGATGAGAGATTATGGTATATCATGTTGTTATTTTCGAGAGATGATCATCATACTTCTATAAAGAAAAAAAATTATTTACAAAAATAAAAAATATCAGGTTTTGGTGAAGTGTGGTAGCTCATCTAAAAATTAAATAATTACATTGACAATTTTTAAGGTTAAGTTCAAATATATAAATATTTTCCGTTTTTTGAAAAATTCCAAAAATAAATGCACCTCAACCAGATTGTGTAAACTTTTACTATATAGAGTTGTAATTATAATTACAATTTTAAAGAGTGTATTTGTAATTTTGTAAAATGCAAGGGGTCTTTTTATGCATTTGGACCTAATTTTAGGGACATACTATAAAAAAAATTAAGTTTTCGCTACACCATAAATGACCATAGTTTAAAACTCATAGTAAATCAAAACTATTAACCATAGTTAAATAAAATCAAAATAAAAATTTAAATTTTTACTATGATTAATCCATTCGCTATGATTTTTAGCCATAACCAAAATATTTACCATGATTTAGGTTATAGTTAATGTTTTGGTCACACCTGTGGAAATAACGATTAATGGCCGTTGTGATGCCTTGTTCATTTGTATTTAACATGATTTTATTCTTTTGACTGATAATTAATTATTGTAAAAAATCATATTTTTTTAATGCACTGCCCATGTAATATACCTCAAAATTTAAATTGTCTATTTCATATGTAATATCTCCTCCACCGCCTCTCATACGCAAACTGTATCTTTTTTGTTTAAGTACCTTACATGTAAAACCTTCTTTCCCCCCAAGGAAAGTAGTGATATTTGAACTCACAAACAACATATATTTCCATTAAAAAAATTTAGGTAGAAACAGATGCCAACATGCCATTAAGCTTATTTTCTCTCCCCCCAAGGGCTATGGTGCCTTCAAAATTTGCTGCAACAAATTAGAGAGTTTTTATCCCAAATTGAGTTCAAGATATCACATCTTTAGAGAGGGTAATCAAGCGGCCGACTATTTTGCTAACCAAGCCTATTTCAGCCAACATCTTACCATTTTATCCCCTGATAATATCACTGGTATTTCTAAAAGTTTGATTAGACCTAACGCCTACTCCTTGCCTGCTATTAGAATCAGAAGTAATAGTACCTTTAATTTCAGTTAAAATATTTTTCACTGAAATTAGGGGTACTTAATTACGGATTTAGTTTTGTTTGCTGATACTTGTTGTCCTATCTGAGCTTCTCTGTGTTGTTTTTGTGATTGTTTCTATATGGGTTCCTTGGAGGTTATTCATCCATATGGTTGATGTTGGGACCAATATTTCTTTGGTTACCTTTTGGTTTTGTCACTTCAGCTGATCTCCTTTATCTAGTTGTTTGTTGTTATATCTTTTGCAGGTCTTATGAACCCCTTTCACAGGTTCAAAGGCTGCCAGCCATACATACATGATCTTAATACTTATGTTCATCATTTATCCTTTTGGAACATTACACACACTCTAGCTTGGCCTTTTTGTACAGATTTATTTGCAGGTGTTGTGCGATCCACGACGTGGTGGGATAACAAAAACCTTTTTGACTCGCCATAATTTTTCTACGACACATGTTCGGGTTTTTTGTTGTAAGGGAGTAGTACTGTTTGTTTATTGTTGCTCTATTTGTAAGGGAGTAGTACTATTTATTTATGGCTTTACTAGAAATTCTAAGGAGGTAGCTCTCCCCGTTGTAATTATTTTGTGTGTTTAATATAGAAGGATTGAGGGCTCTGAAAAGCTCCCCCCACCTCTAGGTGGTTTTTGCCAAAAAAAAAAAAAAAAAATACAGGATATATTTCATAAAAGAAAAGTCGAGTTTGAACTAAAATTTCTTTTTATTTAATTAGTCTAACTCTAATATTATATTAAATAATCACTTCATATAAAAGTTAGTTAAATGCATTTTTTAAGAAAATAATATTTTCGTTTCATAATTTAGAGCCTTTACATCTTTTATCCTATTGATTACGGAAGTTTCACGTTTAGTCCCATAAGTTTTGAAAATAGCAGTTTTGATTTCACGGCACATTTTTAATGGAAAAGGCGACATGGCTGTTAAGTTTTCAAATTGGGGATTTAACGGCCACGTGCTAGGCGCATGAATTTTTTCGTTGAACATCTAATGAAATGTGCCATATATGATTAGTCGGAGTTAGATATGGTTTATTTCAAAAAAAATTTCCCGTTGGAGTTCGCTTTCATAATTAAAAGGGAAAAAAAGTATTATTTTAGTCCGCTAAGTATGCCTAATTTTAATTTTGGTCCGATAACTATGTCTATTTTTGTTTAGATCCAGTAACTTACGAAATTGTTTACTTTTAGTCCTCTGGTAGATTTTCGATCAATTTTACCTCTAAAGGCAGTTTTAGTCCATATGCACTCATAGGGGTAAAATTGTCCGAAAATCTGCGAGAGGACTAAAAGTAAGCAATTTCGTAAGTTACTGGATCTAAACAAAAATGAACATAGTTATCTGACTAAAATTAAAATTAGGCATATTTAGCGAACTAAACTAATATTTTTTCCTAATTAAAATCACAAACTATGTAGAACTGAAATGCTATAACAAAAAGTTAAAGAACAAAAATATTGTCAAAAATAAATGGTAAAAGGTGACGAGGGAAAGAAAGCAAAAAAGGAAGTTTTAACTGTAAACAGTATGTTAGTTGCGGAATGCAACTGAAAATCATTCCTAGGAACTCTTGAAACAGTAATATTCACAACTAAGGTGCAAGACTCAACAACCGGGTGATGATGTTCATGTGCGTCTCTCCTCAAACATAGCTTGTGAGCCCGCACATGATATTCACTTAAGTGAGACAGCTGTGCTCCGTAGGGCCCAGTCTTAGCAGTTTTCAAGGGCTGGAGTCGCAAATTACACGCACGCAAAGACAACATCAGCTTCTCTATTTATACAGATATATAAAGAATAGCCAGTTTCAAGAGTTAGCTCATCTTCCCCTCTACTTCTCTCTCATTCACACAATTTCTTACATATGGAGTTACCCGTCAAGAAACCACACCATTCTGCTGACCTAGAAACTCAATACAACATAAAGGTCAAGAATTTATCATACAAGCTGTCTCCACGATACGGCGACTTGGACTGGTTTGGCTGGAAGAGCAGCGCCAGCTCCAGAACCAAGTATGTTTTGAACAACATAAGTTGTGAAGTCAAGCCTGGAGAGCTTACCGCGATTGCTGGTCTAAGTGGGGCAGGAAAAACCTCGTTGCTTGAGATCCTGGCTGGGACGATCGCAACGTGTGGAGTCTCGGGCCGTGTTCTTGTCAATGATATGCCCATGAATGCTGAATATTTTCGTAGGGTCTCAGGTTATGTCACACAAGATGAAGCTCTATTCCCACATCTTACGGTTGAGGAAACACTTATGTATAGCGCACGCCTGAGGCTGAAAGTGGGGCGTGACAAGGCCAGGAGTAGAGTCCATAGCCTGTTAACGGAGCTGGGATTGGAACATATTGCTGGTGTTAGAATAGGCAGCGAGACTATCCGGGGGATTTCAGGTGGCGAGAAACGTAGAGTGTCGATTGGAGTCGATTTAGTGCATGATCCGGTGGTTCTTCTGCTTGACGAGCCGACTTCAGGGCTAGACTCGGCGTCCGCTCTTCACATAGTGACGCTGCTTAAATCCATGGCCAAGAACCAAGGGAAGACAATAGTGCTGACCATCCATCAACCTGGATTTCGTATTCTTGACTTGATTGATGAAGTTATACTCTTATCCAATGGTGGGGTTCTTCACAGTGGCTCGTTGGATCTTTTAGCGGAACGCCTTAAATCTGTGGGCCACTGCATCCCCGAGCATGTGAACGCACTCGAATTTGCCATTGAGGTAACAGAAAGCCTGCACAAAGAAGAGAACCATATGATCAAGATCGAATCATGTGACGAGCAACATACAGATGAGACATTGAATCAGCTGGCAGAAGAAAAGAAGATATTCTACTGTAATTCTCCATGCAAAGAGGTGGTGATCCTAAGCCAGAGATTCTGCAAGAATATATTTAGAACCAAGGAACTCTTTGCAGCGAAGACGATTGAAGCAGTGCTAACAGGAATTGTATTAGGCACAATATTCATTAACGTTTTCGGCAACGCTAAGAAAGCAAAGATACAAAATGAACTAGGCTTCTTCGCCTTCACGCTCACATTCTTGATATCAACAACAACAGAAGCTCTACCAATTTTCCTGCAAGAAAGAAGAATTCTGATGCGAGAAACGTCGCGAGGAGTTTACAGAGTCTCATCCTACATCATAGCCAACACTCTCGTCTTTCTTCCGTTCCTCCTAATAGTCACCCTCCTCTACACCAGCCCAGTATACTGGCTAGTCGGGCTGAGGCGCAACATAGACGGATTTCTCTATTTCTCATTAGTTGTTTGGGTGGTCGCCTTGACCGCGAATTCTTTCGTAGCATGCTTGAGCACATTAGTGCCAGATTACATCACGGGGATGTCACTTATCTACGGAGTGATGGGGTCGTTTTTCCTCTTCTCGGGATACTTTATCTCAAAAGATACAGTCCCCAAGTACTGGAGATTCATGCAGTACTTGAGTTTGTTCAAGTACCCGTATGAATGCTTCATGATAAACGAGTTTGGAGGAAAAACGGGGAAGCTGAGATGCATTGAAGGTTCTGAGCATGGATGCTTGGTGTATGGGTATCAGTTGTTAATGCAGCAGGGATTGAAGGAGTCACAGAAATGGAGTAACTTGCTCACCATGTTGAGTTTCATTCTTGGGTATAGACTTTTAGGCCTTGTGTTTCTCTGGTATAGATCTTACAAAAGCAGAAGTTGAAAATCTTTAACCCTTCTCTTATTTCAAAGCAATTATTGTTCGTGAATGTATTAACTTTGATTTATGCAAGAGATGCTTCACATGCATCCCCTACTAATTCATATATTGTGATACATTGTTCCGGAGGTGTTTTCCAGTGCCAATAACTTTGGTTGCAAATGCAATTTTATTCAAGTAATTTAGGGTGATATTTATTCGTCTTACACCACTTAATTTTTAGTCCTACAAATCCAATTCGTGCAACATAAAAAATACCACTCCAATTCGTGTGAGTCACATGCAATTTTCTAGTCAAATTGATCTAAAATAATTAAAATTGCCAAAATCTTAAAGTTATAAGATTAAATTACGAAAATCAATTAAATATATAAATAACAAAATACTATATTTTCAGTTTAGTTCAATTAAAAAAACATTGGTAAACGCTTAAAAAATCAAACTATTACTAACTCGGCAAAGATGTAATTTTGGTTTTGTAATTTATGCTAGCGGCATTTTTTGTGCTGCTCGAATTGATTTTTGCAATGTAGTTCTGTAACTTTAAAATTTTGATAATTTTCATCATTTTTCAGCTAATTTGGCCGAAAAATTGCATGCGACTTGTACATGATCCAATTAAATCGCAATTTTAATCCTGTAACTTAGGAGGCCTTGGAGTTTTTAGTCCTGTAACTTAAGGGGCGTTGGCATTTTTGTCCTGCACAAATTAATTTATAGGACTAAAATTGAAATTTAATGAGGTCATGTATAAGTCACATGCAATTTTTCGGCCAAAAAAAAACTAAAATACCAAAATTATAAAATTATAGAACTAAATTACGAAAATCAATTCGTATAAGACTAAAATCACTCCCCCTAAGCTACACGTACAAACACCCCTTTCATGTAATTGAACAAACAAGCCCAGGAAAATTCTAGTGAGTTCACTAAACAAGTTGTAATATAGTTCCACTAGAAAAAAAAAATGACTATTGGCTACAATTTTAATAATTATAGATTAAAAATCATTGTGAAATAAGTTTTCTTGATCATAGTTAAATAAAATAATTGCAAAAACATAGATTTTTCATTAGAAAAAGTTATTTGTCGTGGCTAAGAGCCATGATAAAAATATTTTAGCCACTTTCACAGATATCATGGCCAACAGCCATATCAATGACTATTTAGAATGATTTTTTAATTTTAACTATGACGATGAGTATTACTAAATATTGCATTTTTTGTAGCGTGGGATGGTATTATCTTATCATCTTTTGAGTTGGTTTCTCATTTACAACATCACCAAAGCTTGTAATGGCAATCTCTTCATGCATTTACGCAACTCATTTTTCTCTTTTTCTTTCTTTCTTTGACAAAATTTTTATTATTTGTAAGTTGAGTTACTATGCCCATTTTTCTATAAGTCCTTTAAATTTCATAATTTGATAAAATTTGATTCGATCTAAAGTTTTTGTAAGGAATATTTCAATGAGATTTTGAAAATTAGCTGAAAATTGCCTATGTGGCATGAAAGTTTTTGAACTTCCGACAACTTATACATGTATACAATCATGTATAACATGTGCCATCAAAGCTAATTGGATATTATTTTAATATCAAATTCTAAATAAATATATAAAAATTTAAAACTTTGTAATTTCAAATTGAAAAAATAAATTATAATTTTAATACAAAAATTAATATGATAATTTTTTATGCGTGCGAAATTAGCACTAGTCTAGTAAGCTTTTTGTAAGGAATATTTCAATGAGATTTTGAAAATTAGCTGAAAATTGCCTATGTGGCATGAAAGTTTTTGAACTTCCGACAACTTATACATGTATACAATCATGTATAACATGTGCCATCAAAGCTAATTGGATATTATTTTAATATCAAATTCTAAATAAATATATAAAAATTTAAAACTTTGTAATTTCAAATTGAAAAAATAAATTATAATTTTAATACAAAAATTAATATGATAATTTTTTATGCGTGCGAAATTAGCACTAGTCTAGTAAGCTTGGACTTTGGTACTAACAACTGATATCGTTGGGTGTGCTCTAAATTTTGTGCTTTTGTACTGCCGGCAAGAGCACCTAATTTTGTTCTCCATTCATATGTCCACGCTGACACTTGGCCTATTCTATGAAAGTTTTAACCCTATTCTCAACTCCGATGTAAGACCTGTCCTTCACGGGAGGTTCTTATGATACATCCATCTTATCAGTTATCGTAACATGATGATATATATCACTGCATATTCACACACATATATATAATTATATAATTCAACCTATAAATTTAATAAATATTACGTTACATTAATTAAGAATACATAACATTTAAAATAAAAAAAAATATAAAACTAAAATAAGCAAATTACAATTAATTTAATTAACACAAAAAGTTTAAATTAGTCGTTACATGATCAACCAACTCAAGATAAGCAATTGATAGTCCAAAAAATAAGCAATCTACCTTATCAAGTGTATATACATGAAAATTTGAGAGATATTGAGAGTGTGTGTGGTTAATAAGCAATTCTACAACAAATGAAATAAAGTGAAAACAACTTGCAACACAAATATATATAATATATTTTGTACCGGACTTTGGAACGAAACATATCGTCATTAAAAGAAAGTAGCCATTATAATGTCCACATTTTGAACGATTTTTTAATACACTTGGGTAAAAAAATCGTCGATTTTTCCACAATTTTTGTAAAACCAAACCAACATAGCTTATCTCGTGGTTTTTCACACGGCTATTTAAATGACTCCTCATTTTTTTTATAGGCCGTTGCAAAATTAACTACCTGTGCCAAAAACTATATGAAATTAGTAACGGCCTAAAATAATTAACTTGTTTTGTAATGGTCTTTCTATTTTAAAGCTTTATAGCGGCCTTTCATATATTATTTGTAACGGCTAACATTATAAGAAATGTTGGTTGTCCCTAAATTAATAAACAATTGCAAAAATCGTAACAAATTATAACGGTTGTTGTGATGTAATGGCTTTTGTAATATAATCATGTTGTAACGGCCATTTAAACGGTTTCGGCCGTTACAACTTAGCAAAATTCATATTATCACCGACATTGCATCAACACAACTTATTCCTTACAAATTTGTACCAAAAACTGTATGTATTTGAATGACCTTATGGCCGTTACAATGTAGCCGTTACAAAACCCATATTTTTTTTTGTAGTGGCTAATTACACATGGACCTCCTTTAAAAATGAGAAATTACACTTTCTCCCTAAAAAAACTTTTGAAATTATATTTACATTCCCATTAGAAATTCTCCTTTCACAATTGTACCCTTCCTCTGGAGTTTGAACGAAACATACTAATGTCAGCAAAAAGAATTACGAAACTTTTTAATTTTACCTTCTCATTCAGCATTCTCTTAAATTATTAACAATAATATGTCAGTAATATTTTTATATTGGAAAAATATTAAATATATTATATATAACATTAAAAGGATGGAGTTATAATAAAATATTATTTTTGAATTATAGTCGTTTAGTAAAAAATAGTTGTTGATAAATGGTTAAACGAGCTTTCTTTTGGTGTTCTTTTTTTACTTTTTATATAAATTTTCTGAGGTTAACACCATTGTTTTATATATTCTTTTGAAACTGTTGTCTCAGATATGATCATGATTGTTTTTTTTCTTTTTTTGAACATTGCCTTCAAAAATATTTTTTTCTTTTATATTTCAATCCTACAACATTAGATAAATTACTTGAATAAGGCATTTTCGAAAAAAATAGATGCAACATTAAAATATGAATCTCACCCCATATATATAGAAAGTAAAAAAAGAAAAGAAACATAAAATAATAGTTAGGTTTTTCATTCATCAATACTATTTTTTATTCAATAATAATAATTCGAGAATCATATTTTTTTTAATTATTCTTTTGACTTTATATATATTATATTGGCAAAAATGCAAAATTAGTTTTGTATGTATAAAGGATGGCGAAATTGGTCCAATAACTATGAGATTGACAATTTTAATCTTTAATATTTTAAATTTATAGCAATTTTTGTCCTTCCGGTGAAAAGTGGCTAGAAATTAACAAATCAAATTGGGGTTTAGGGTTTTGACGAAAAATAAACATTACCTACATAGTCAGCATCCTACTTAGATGCTAACGTGGCAAAGAATGGTTAACCACCACCTACTACCACCACCTTATATCCGGTCACCGAAATTTTTTCCCTGCGTGTCTCCAGCAACGTGAACCACTATTGAACTTGCCGTCTGATGTTGATTCCATCCCTATAGCAAGTGTTTCAATCGGAGTTCAAACGCGCCCTCAATTGTTGATTATAGTTTTGCCTTAAATCTAAATTTATTTTCTTTCTCTTCTCGATTCACCGTCGTCCGACCTACTCACTGTTGGAGACCACCATCAATCAACTCCCCATCCTCCGGCGAGTTGATTGCACCCAAGCCCACCCATTTAAACCACTATCTAGCTGGTTCTCTCTATTTTTATTTTTGCCATTTTTTTGTTGCTCCAGTCACTTGTTTTTCCATCATATCTCTGTCGCCAGCGATCATCTCGCCGGCGGACCAACACCCCCGTGTTCGCCTCCCCATGACCCACACACCCGTTTGATCAGAATCCGTCAACGACAAACATCCACGTCATGGCTTTCGCATTGGTTGACTTCTCCTAGATGTTTTAATTTATCAGCAATTTTGGTGCTTTCGGCCAAAATGACTCGCCCCTTGCCACATCAGCAAGCACGCAAGACGCCACGTGTTTAAGTTGAGGCCAATTGGCAGCTTGAACCCTAAGCCCCAATTTGTCCGGCTAATTTTTTGGATAATTTTGGTCGAAAGGACCAAAATTGCCACTAAATTAAAAGATAGTGAACTAAAATTGTCAGTCCAGTAGTTACAAGACTAATTTTGCCACCCCTATACTTACAGGACTAATTTTGAATTTTGCCTACATTTACCTCCTTAGATGGATAAACATACTACAAGGTATTTTTGGAATAATTTATATGAAATGTTGAATGAAGGGTAAAATCAAAATATTTATATAAATTATTTTTTGACGTCAATATTTTGTTCAAACCTCAATGTATAATTTTTCGTATTTTCTTAGGGGTCTAAATGTAATTACCTTATATTTTAAATGTAGATAAAGTCTAATTGAGAGGAGCGACCAGTTCCATTGAAAATGTACTAATACTTTAACATGATTTATTTATTGTTGCAAAATAATTTAATTCGAAGAAAGTTTTTTTCAAACATGACTTATTCTTATGTAGGCTGAAGGTCGGAATTGTATTTTCTATTTTAATATATAACAATTTTTATTTTATTGAATATATATATATGTCACATCACATGTATAAAATATTTTCCTAAACATGTAAACTAAAAATACCCAAAAAATATGTGTATGATAAATATACTACCAATTTAAAGCCAAAACTGTAAGGCCAGCAGTTTTAAGAGAACAAACTCTAAACAACACCATTCGGCTACAATATACTTAGGACAAATACTTATCCTGCATTAGTTTTACTCAGTCGTATTTACATAACGTGGAGATACGTCCCAAGTCAGGAAATATGAAGCTTTGTCACTTTACTCTTACATGAAACTAAACTGATTCGAGCCAGCTACAGATGGTGCCGCCTTTGGCCGGCTTGCTTACTTTGTTGATGGGTAAATTGCAATCTAGCGTATCGGTGTTATGAAAAATAAATAAATAGTCCTCTTATTGAAAAATAAAATAGCAATTTATCTCACTGTATTTCTCAAAGGTAGCAATTTAGTCCTCCTATGTTTTAAATAATGAAACAATTTACCTTCCTACCTATTGTGTTTCTCAAAACGTAGCAATCTAGTCCTCTTATGTTTTAAAAAATGAAGCAATTTACCTTCATTTTTTAAAACATAGGGGGTAAATTGCTATTTATTTTTTTATAGGAGGGTAATTTGCTCATTTCTAATATCATAGGAGTGTAAGTAGCTATTCACCCCTTTGTTGACAAACACTCTATAAATAGAGCGCTACATATGTATGTGAACCAGAAACCATATCTCAAGCATAACCAATAATACAGGCAAACAAAGTACAAGTTGAGAATACATCATGGCCTCGAAAGCTTTCTTGATCACGATTATCGTTGTGATGATTGCTGCTCCTCCAGCTTTCGCAACTGATTACGTCGTTGGAGATGAATCGGGTTGGACTCTGGGGGTTAATTATACTT